>NC_134691.1:495125-564238 GCF_050947455.1 Rhinoderma darwinii | reverse complement strand
AAGGCAAAACAGAAGTTACAGTCCCTGTAATGACCTGTTTTATTACAGCCATATGCACTGACCATGTAAATGAGCAGCAGGTACTGTAAGGAAAATGTGAAAGTCCAAAATGACATTAAATAGTTAAAGAAAATGTACAATGCAGTAGAAAAATGGCTCCACTCACCTGTTTTTCTTTGGTGGCTCAGCTATGTTTCCATATTCAGGAAAATAAATGCAAAAAGTTGGTTGTAGAAACGAGAACTGAAGGGCCCTCAGATGAACGACTTCAACTATGAGTCCTCCAACTGTACTTTTGGCTAATGCCATCGCATTAGGACATGCCAAACACTACTCAGCATAAAAAGTTTGCACAGAACATGGAATGGCTTTCATTTACCCTTCTCTCCTTATGATAATTTTTAAGCATTTTATTAAAATAAAAAATAAATAAAGAAATAAAAAAATCTATATATATATATATATATATATATATATATATATATATATATATATATATATATATATACATAAATTCGTTTTTTTATGATTTATATTTGAGCAATCAATAATATAGGTTTTTCACTCCTTTCACACGTCCGTACTTTTGTCCGAATTTTTCGATTTGTAATATTTGTAAACCAACTAGGTCCAAACAGTGGTGCAAATCTTTCCATTCTACTTTTAGGCTGGATTCACACTGACTTTTTTTCAGGAGGAAAATCTGCCTCAAAATTCCGACCGAGCGCGCGGCATAAAATCAGCGAAATACGCTTTCTCTGCCTCGCATTGATGTCAATGGGAGGTCAGAGGCGTAAACGCAGAAGATAGGGCATGTCCCTTCTCTTTCCCACGAGGCCGGTTTTTCCGCTCACGGGAAAAAACGCCTCCGCTTCCATTGAAATCAATGGGAGGCATTTTCGGACGTTTTTGGCACGTTTTTTGGCGCGGTTTCCGCGTCAAAAACTTGTAAAAAAACTCTGTGTGTGGTCTTAAAGGCACCGCTGTGAGCAAAAGACTGGCGTAAGCGAAGCCAACCAAGAGGTGGTATAAGGAATCGCAAAGTATCTGACATATATAAGAAGATGCGCCAAATTATCATATAGCGTGCGCCACTGTGAGAAGTTTGGCGCATCTTCTGCCTGGTCTAAGTTTACGATGTCTAAATACTACACAGCTTAGTAAATCTGCCCCAGCGTTTTGTCCTATATCGGCCAGTGTAGTTCTCTCATTGCCATGGCAACCAGGACGCTACTGATGATTTCGGATGCGGCTTGCACTTTTTTTTTCCCATGAGGTCACTATAGTATTCTTGTAACCATGACAACATGGACACTAGTCTCATAAGTTTCGTAATTTATCGTTTCAATTTTTATGATCCTTTCTTTCTTGCTATTTGCTATTGCCTTAATCGTACCGATGCGCAGATACAATTGTAATTATTATTTTTGTCATTATTATTATTAATTGTATTATTTTGTTATTTATATTTTTGTTATTATTGTTATTATTTTATTATTATTTTTATTATTATTTTTATTGTTATTTTTATTTTATTATTATTATTTTTATTGTTATTTTTATTATTATTATTTTTATAACCTGTTTTCTATTACTGCAGAGGAAGCAAAAAGAAAAACAATCCAGAGACCTTTCACGACAATTGACACTTCCGGCTTGCTCTGTTGCTAGGATACCGCCCTCCTGTCAGGACTGCCGGACGCAGAAGTGATGCGGCAGCAAGGGAGCCGCCATCTTAGCTGCTGGCAGAGGAGACGGTGACGGGGTGTAGAGAGAAAACCGCCTCCCCCCGTGTACACAGCGGCGGTTCATAAAGACGTCAGCGGCTGCGGAGAGGACGGCAGTACAGTACAGGGGACGGGGCGGCCGAGCTGCGGTGAGCGGGCGCGTCTAGTGACGTCATCACCGTGCGTCAAGAGGCTTTCAACTTGTCTTCCGACATGGACGAGGAGAAAGAGTCTCTGAGGAGGCAAATCCAGCTGTTACAGGGTGAGAGGGGCCACAAAGGAGGGAATACAGGGGCCACAGAGGCGGGAATACAGGGAGAGAGGGGCCACAGAGGAGGGAATACAGGGTGAGAGGGGCCAGAGAGGAGGGAATACAGGGTGAGAGGGGCCAGAGAGGAGGGAATACAGGGAGAGAGGGGCCACAGAGGAGGGAATACAGGGAGAGAGTGGCCACAGAGGAGGGAATACAGGGAGAGAGTGGCCACAGAGGAGGGAATACAGGGAGAGAGGGGCCACAGAGGAGGGAATACAGGGAGAGAGGGGCCACAGAGGAGGGAATACAGGGAGAGAGGGGCCACAGAGGCGGGAATACAGGGAGAGAGTGGCCACAGAGGAGGGAATACAGGGAGAGAGTGGCCACAGAGGAGGGAATACAGGGAGAGAGGGGCCACAGAGGAGGGAATACAGGGAGAGAGGGGCCACAGAGGAGGGAATACAGGGAGAGAGGGGCCACAGAGGCGGGAATACAGGGAGAGAGTGGCCACAGAGGAGGGAATACAGGGAGAGGGGCCACAGAGGAGGGAATACAGGGTGAGAGGGGCCACAGAGGAGGGAATACAGGAAGAGAGGGGCCACAGAGGCGGGAATACAGGGAGAGGGGCCACAGAGGAGGGAATACAGGGTGAGAGGGGCCACAGAGGCGGGAATACAGGGAGAGAGGGGCCACAGAGGCGGGAATACAGGGAGAGAGGGGCCACAGAGGCGGGAATACAGGGAGAGAGGGGCCAGAGGCGGGAATACAGGGAGAGAGGGGCCACAGAGGCGGGAATACAGGGAGAGAGGGGCCACAGAGGCGGGGAGAGAGGGATCACAGAGGCGGGAATACAGGGAGAGAGGGGCCACAGAGGCGGGAATACAGGGGCCACAGAGGAGGGAATACAGGGAGAGAGTGGCCACAGAGGAGGGAATACAGGGAGAGATGGGCCACAGAGGAGGGAATACAGGGAGAGAGGGGCCACGGAGGAGGGAATACAGGGAGAGAGGGGCCACGGAGGCGGGAATACAGGGAGAGAGGGGCCACGGAGGCGGGAATACAGGGAGAGAGGGGCCACGGAGGAGGGAATACAGGGAGAGAGGGGCCACAGAGGCGGGAATACAGGGAGAGAGGGGCCACAGAGGAGGGAATACAGGGAGAGAGGGGCCACAGAGGCGGGAATACAGGGAGAGAGGGGCCACGGAGGCGGGAATACAGGGAGAGAGGGGCCACAGAGGCGGGAATACAGGGAGAGAGGGGCCACGGAGGAGGGAATACAGGGAGAGAGGGGCCACAGAGGCGGGAATACAGGGAGAGAGGGGCCACAGAGGAGGGAATACAGGGAGAGAGGGGCCACAGAGGCGGGAATACAGGGAGAGAGGGGCCACAGAGGAGGGAATACAGGGAGACAGGGGCCACAGAGGCGGGAATACAGGGAGACAGGGGCCACAGAGGCGGGAATACGGGGAGAGAGGGGCCAGAGAGGCGGGAATACAAAGTGAGGGGCCACCGAGAAGTGTCATGGGAGGAGAGTGGTCTCATTATTTACATTCAGAGGCGGATAACATGTACTTACCTAGTCCTGCTTACACAGCTGAGAATGTGTTACAATGTATCAGTGCAGGTAAGAGCTGTCAACCTGCAGCCCAGGGCAGGAGATACATTGTAACAAGCCCATCACCTGTGTGAGCAGCACTAGATCAGTACAGCCTCCAGATGTAACCCAGGATGTTTCTATTCACTGGCAGCAAACAGCGATCCTGAAAATGGTGAGGAATTGAGAGACAAAGTGAATTAGAAAGTTACACCAGTTTTCATGGTTCGGTGATTGTTCTTCACTTCATGTTCACAGGATTGTGTTGTCTCCGCAGGTCTGATCAACAGCCATAAAATCATCCACGGCAACGCGCCAGCGCCGCTACCACCAGCAAATCCAAGATGGCCGACCCCCGCCCAGCCCGAGCACACGTCACATGTGGATTTCCGTGGCGCAGGTTACCGGCCGCCTCTGCCGAATCAGAACAGCTGGAGGAAGAAGTATTCACTGGTCAACCGCGCTGCACCGGGAGCGGAGGCCTCCGGGGGGTCGGCACGCGGCGCTGCTTGTAAGAACAACACCCCAAAAATTCCTACAGCCGGTGACATCTCCCGAAAAACGGGGCAACCACAGTCATCTGGAAGCAAAGACAAACCAGCGGCTGCGTCCACGTTCAAATGGCAAAGTGGCGCTGCTCAGGGTGGTCGGACGCGACCAAGGCCCTCTGCCAACACTGCTGGGCCCTCCACATCTGTACCAAGGGGGGCCCGACCCATCGACTCAGGGAGCCACGGCCCGGCCCAGACCCGAGGAGCTCACAAGGAGACCCTCAGGGGAGCGGCCAAACCACAACAGAAAGTGTCATGGACGCCATTGACTAAAACCGCTCCGGTACCGGCAGCCGCTCTGCCCCCCTTCAAGAAACCCCTCGTGTCCCTCCCCAAGACTGAAGTGAAATGTTCTCCCCCCAAACCCAACGCGGGTTCTATAAACCAGACCCAAAGAAATGTAAATGAAACCTTCACTGCCATTAAATTTCCCAAACGTCAGAAGACAAAATACATCTGGGTGTCCGACGCTCCTAAGACGCCCCCTGCTGGTAAGAAAGTCAGTCCAAGCGGCAGGAAAATACTGAGCGCCGAGAAACAGAAGCACCTGGTGGCGGCAGCGAAAGCGAAGAAGAACGGCGCGAACACAAAGGCAGCGGATATGAAGAATCGCTATAAGTGGAAAGCCGAGAATGTTTCTTCCCGAGAAGGTCTAAACACTGCGAGCCAATTGTCTGCCTTATATAGAGGGGTTCAGAGGCCCAGCACAGTGACACCCCAACATAACAAACTGCCAGTAGTGATGGCGGCCGCTGCCTCATTCAGGGACTCCATCTACAAGGTGAAAAGTAAAACGAAGATCATCAGGAGAAGGAGCACGTCAAGGTACAACCGCTGCTGGGGGAGGGGTGCACAACTGATATACGACATAAGTATTGTCATGTACAGACTCCACCAGCAGAATAGTGAGTGCAGCTCTGGAGTATAATACAGGATATAACTCAGGATCAGTACAGGATAAGTAATGTATGTACATAGTGACTCCACCAGCAGAATAGTGAGTACAGCTCTGGAGTATAATACAGGATGTAACTCAGGATCAGTACAGGATAAGTAATGTATGTACATAGTGACTCCACCAGCAGAATAGTGAGTGCAGCTCTGGAGTATAATACTGGATGTAACTCAGGATCAGTACAGGATTAGTAATGTATGTACACAGTGACTCCACCAGCAGAATAGTGAGTGCAGCTCTGGAGTATAATACAGGATATAACTCCGGATCAGTACAGGATAAGTAATGTAATGTATGTACACAGTGACTCCACCAGCAGAATAGTGAGTACAGCTCTGGAGTATAATACAGGATGTAACTCAGGATCAGTACAGGATAAGTAATGTATGTACATAGTGACTCCACCAGCAGAATAGTGAGTGCAGCTCTGGAGTATAATACTGGATGTAACTCAGGATCAGTACAGGATAAGTAATGTATGTACACAGTGATTCCACCAGCAGAATAGTGAGTGCAGCTCTGGAGTATAATACAGGATGTAACTCAGGATCAGTACAGAATAAGTAATGTATGTACACAGTGACTCCACCAGCAGAATAGTGAGTGCAGCTCTGGAGGATGTAACTCAGGATCAGTACAGGATAAGTAATGTAATGTATGTACACAGTGACTCCACCAGCAGAATAGTGAGTGCAGCTCTGGAGTATAATACAGGATATAACTCAGGATCAGTACAGGATAAGTAATGTAATGTATGTACACAGTGACTCCACCAGCAGAATAGTGATTGCAGCTCTGGAGTATAATACAGGATATAACTCAGGATCAGTACAGGATAAGTAATGTACACAGTGACTCCAGAGCTGCACTCACTATTCTGCTGGTGGAGTCACTGTGTACATACATTACATTACTTATCCTGTACTGATCCTGAGTTATATCCTGTATTATACTCCAGAGCTGCACTCACTATTCTGCTGGTGGAGTATAATACAGGATGTAACTCAGGATCAGTACAGGATAAGTAATGTATGTACATACACAGTGACTCCACCAGCAGAATAGTGAGTGCAGCTCTGGAGGATGTAACTCAGGATCAGTACAGGATAAGTAATGTAATGTATGTACACAGTGACTCCACCAGCAGAATAGTGAGTGCAGCTCTGGAATATAATACAGGATATAACTAAGGATCAGTACAGGATAAGTAATACAATGTATGTACACAGTGACTCCACCAGCAGAATAGTGAGTGCAGCTCTGGAGTATAATACAGGATATAACTCAGGATCAGTACAGGATAAGTAATGTAATGTATGTACACAGTGACTCCACCTGCAGAATAGTGAGTGCAGCTCTGGAGTATAATACAGGCTGTAACTCAGGATCAGTACAGGATAAGTAATGTAATGTATGTACACAGTGACTCCACCAGCAGAATAGTGAGTGCAGCTCTGCCGTATAATACAGGATGTAACTCAGGATCAGTACAGGATAAGTAATGTAATATATGTACACAGTGACTCCACCAGCAGAATAGTGAGTGCAGCTCTGGAGTATAATACAGGATGTAACTCAGGATCAGTACAGGATAAGTAATGTAATGTATGTACACAGTGACTCCACCAGCAGAATAGTGAGTGCAGCTCTGGAGTATAATACAGGATGTAACTCAGGATCAGTACAGGATAAGTAATGTAATGTATGTACACAGTGACTCCACCAGCAGAATAGTGAGTGCAGCTCTGGAGTATAATACAGGATATAACTCAGGATCAGTACAGGATAAGTAATGTAATGTATGTACACAGTGACTCCACCTGCAGAATAGTGAGTGCAGCTCTGGAGTATAATACAGGCTGTAACTCAGGATCAGTACAGGATAAGTAATGTAATGTATGTACACAGTGACTCCACCAGCAGAATAGTGAGTGCAGCTCTGCCGTATAATACAGGATGTAACTCAGTATCAGTACAGGATAAGTAATGTAATGTATGTACACAGTGACTCCACCAGCAGAATAGTGAGTGCAGCTCTGGAGTATAATACAGGATGTAACTCAGTATCAGTACAGGATAAGTGATGTAATGTATGTACACAGTGACTCCACCAGCAGAATAGTGAGTGCAGCTCTGGAGTATAATACAGGATATAACTCAGGATCAGTACAGGATAAGTAATGTAATGTATGTACACAGTGACTCCACCAGCAGAATAGTGAGTGCAGCTCTGGAGTATAATACAGGATGTAACTCAGGATCAGTACAGGATAAGTAATGTAATGTATGTACACAGTGACTCCACCAGCAGAATAGTGAGTGCAGCTCTGGAGTATAATACAGGATGTAACTCAGGATCAGCACAGTATAAGTGATGTATTTACACAGCGACTCCACCAGCAGAATAGTGAGTGCAGCTCTGGAGTATAATACAGGATGTAACTCAGGATCAGTACAGGATAAGTAATGTAATGTATATACACAGTGACTCCACCAGCAGAATAGTGAGTACAGCTCTGGAGTATAATACAGGATGTAACTCAGGATCAGTTCATGATAAGTAATGTAATGTATGTACACAGTGACTCCACCAGCAGAATAGTGAGTGCAGCTCTGGAGTATAATACAGGATATAACTCAGGATCAGTTCAGGATAAGTAATGTAATGTATGTACACAGTGACTCCACCATCAGAATAGTGAGTGCAGCTCTGGAGTATAATACAGGATGTAACTCAGGATCAGTACAGGATTAGTAATGTATGTACACAGTGACTCCACCAGCAGAATAGTGAGTGCAGCTCTGGAGTATAATACAGGATGTAACTCAGGATCAGTACAGGATAAGTAATGTAATGTATGTACACAGTGACTCCACCAGCAGAATAGTGAGTGCAGCTCTGGAGTATAATACAGGATATAACTCAGGATCAGTACAGGATAAGTAATGTAATGTATGTACACAGTGACTCCACCAGCAGAATAGCGAGTGCAGCTCTGGAGTATAATACAGGATGTAACTCAGGATCAGTACAGGATAAGTAATGTAATGTATGTACACAGTGACTCCACCAGCAGAATAGCGAGTGCAGCTCTGGAGTATAATACAGGATGTAACTCAGGATCAGTACAGGATAAGTAATGTAATGTATGTACACAGTGACTCCACCAGCAGAATAGCGAGTGCAGCTCTGGAGTATAATACAGGATGTAACTCAGGATCAGTACAGGATAAGTAATGTAATGTATGTACACAGTGACTACACCAGCAGAATAGTGAGTGCAGCTCTGGAGTATAATACAGGATATAACTCAGGATCAGTACAGGATAAGTAATGTAATATATGTACACAGTGACTCCACCTGCAGAATAGTGAGTGCAGCTCTGGAGTATAATACAGGCTGTAACTCAGGATCAGTACAGGATAAGTAATGTAATGAATGTACACAGTGACTCCACCAGCAGAATAGTGAGTGCAGCTCTGGAGTATAATACAGGATATAACTCAGGATCAGTACAGGATAAGTAATGTAATGTATGTACACAGTGACTCCACCAGCAGAATAGTGAGTGCAGCTCTGGAGTATAATACAGGATATAACTCAGGATCAGTACAGGATAAGTAATGTAATATATGTACACAGTGACTCCACCTGCAGAATAGTGAGTGCAGCTCTGGAGTATAATACAGGCTGTAACTCAGGATCAGTACAGGATAAGTAATGTAATGAATGTACACAGTGACTTCACCAGCAGAATAGTGAGTGCAGCTCTGGAGTATAACACAGGATGTAACTCAGGATCAGCACAGTATAAGTGATGTATTTACACAATGTATATAATTTCTATATGTAAACTGCAATATGGGGCTCCGACTCTGCATGAATTACTGCATCAATGCGGCATGGAGGTTGATCAGCCTATGGCACTGCTGAGGTGTAATCAATGCGGCGTGGCATGGAGGGGATGATGAATTGAATGATCTTGTAATTCATTGAGAAGGACTGGTATATAGTTTATGAATGTAGACCCCCTTACACATAGTAAAATACCACCCAGGAAGGTCTGACCCCTGCGGAGCCTGAGACGCACTTCACCTTCTAGAGATAAAAGTTCTGGTTGTGCAGCGTTCACACTGTCACTTCTGTCCACGATCCGATATCTTCATATAATCTCCAGAACGGTCTGTGATCCGGCTCCTGGGGGACGTCTCAGGTGACGAGTGTCGTGACGGGGCGCAGGGGGGTTACACGTGTTACTGCTGATCTTATCGAGATGAGATAATGTTTGGGTGGGTGCAGGGCCTCACGTGTCCGTCTTGTCTTCCAGGTCTCCTGTAGAGAAGAAGTCTTATCCTTTGGCTCCTCTGACCGTGAAGAATCATTACTCGCTGCGCAGGCGGAGCGCTCCCCGCGTGAAGTCGCCGTCTACAGTGAAAAGAAGCTCCCCTCGTGGTCTCGTCCACATCTCCAAACACCGACTACGAAGACTGCCCCCCCCTGGCAAGCAGCAGTCCCCCCCCATCCGTGAAGGTAGGAGAACATGATGGCACCGCTCCAGCAATACTGTGTGACCGTGATCCTCTGCGCCCACGTTTATGCCTCTGGATCGCCCCCTAATAGGCCACGTTGTGATAAGGGGGGGCTGGGGGGCATGGGGGCCTGAATCCGGGTAATAAGCCCCCATGTGTTGATGATTTGGGCTTCTTCTGCACATTGCGGGGTCCTGATTATTGTGTATTCTGAATTCCCCTGCTGGAGATCAGTGCTATGTGTGGGTGTATAAGGCTCTGGTATAGGCAGGGGTGTTACGGTGCCCCCTGCAGGCGACCTGTGGTGATGTGATTGAGTGGTTTGACAGCTTGAGGTGCAGGAATGCCCCAGGAGGCTATGAGCCCACTGCTGAGGACGGCACGTGGACACTGCACTCCCCTCCGTTCTTGGCTTTCTCGCTAGGTATTTGATCCTCGTTATTCTGGCCAGGAGGACCGCGTGGCTCGTGGTATCATTTTTTTTTTTTTTGTGTCACGTGGATTGAAGGTAGCGGGGTCCCAGTGATCTGTGGCTTCATGTCCCTCCTTCTGGTGGGACACTCAGTCCTTACACCCGGTGGAAGGTTTGTGGAGCAGGGACTAGTGCCGGTCCTTTAGTAATCCTCTGGCTCGGAGGATTTGGGACTCATCATGGGCCGCATCTCTGCGCTTTATTTGTAATGTTTTCTTGTAATTATTTCCACCAAAATTTGGGGGTCCCGGCTGCTGCTCCCCCACCGATCTGATTGATTGAAAATGTCATTTTGGGACAACAATTTCGTTTGCTGAAGAAATCTTTACAAATTTGACTATTTGTTGGAAGCAAGAATTCTTGTTGATAAAGCTTAATCGTAGTGTAATAAAGTTCTGCAACTTTTTAATAGACCATTTTCTAGATCTCTGCTTGCTGTCAGCAAATGTAAATATTATTTTTCATGAAAAGCTGCAAATAACGGATGGATTTAATACATTAACACATCAGCATCACAAATATATCTCCTGTCTGGTGTGTTACAATGTATCAGTCTGTAGTCCAGGTTAATCAGCACCTAAGGATTGTCTATGCTGAATAAAATTGTAACAAACCCTCAGCTGTGAGAGCAGGAGTAGTTCAGGGTGGATCTTCATCTCTCTCTTCTATCCTAGACCTGAGACTTATAACTTACCTGCACTGATACATTGTAACAACCCTCTCAGTAGTGTATCCTAATATCAACGTTTGTAAGGCCAAAAATGCCATCCGTCCCTCCAACTCCGTCTATTATTCCGCACTGTCGCTCTAGAGGAAGGCAAAACCCCCATGAGGCAAACCCCACTGTTCCTCGTCTTTGGGAACAATTCCTTCCTGTAATCAAGGACGGAGTTTTCTGGCCTTGGATGTAAACTAGAATGTTTCCATTCACTGACAACAAGCACATATGATAAAATCGGAGGAATTAAAATATTAAGGGTATTAGAAAGTTGTAGAACTTTTCATTATACGATAATTATCCTAGAACATTGGAAAACCATTTTAATAGCGCAGAATAACTTGGGCCAATGGGGGAGAAGGATAACAACGAATGTAATCCGTACTGACTGACTGACCGGTCGGCTGCTCAGGCCCCTCCCCCCAGTGACACCGTCACATTTTGCTCTCCTTCTGCTGTCCGCTGGGCTATGATGTCCCGTTGTGGAGACCCTGCATGTGTCCTGTGGCATGTTTGCCCCCGTGTGATTGCGTGCTGACGTGCCACCTTCATTTCGTGCTAGAGCTGACCTTGTACCGCAAGACGCCGGAAATCGCCGGAGCATCATTTGTCGCTTATTGGGTTATAGGAATATATGTCTATTGTTATCTGTGTGGTATGACAGCACCACCAAGTGGTCAGGTCATGAACAGCAGGCAGGGAAAAATGTCGCCCCCTGCTGTAAATGAGCAGAATATTCACGGTCTATATATTGGGTTTTATGCAGGTGACATAACTCTGCGGTGACTTCTAATATTCATACATAATAACTTATACTGGGGGACCTCCCCCCTCTTCCCCATTCATAATTACTGGGGGACAGTATTTATATCATTACTCACATCAGCTGCTGCAGTACCGTCTTAAAGACTAATCTGGTGTCTAAATCACTGACTGAGGAACACGAGTCGCCAACTTCCTCTTCAAAATGATGTTCTGCAGCAGCTAAAGTTTTTGTATTTAAGAACCCAAATGACAGTTCTAGCTTCAAAACCCCCAAACAGTACTCTGAAAATAACCATCCACAGCCCCCTGTATAGTGCCCCCCAAGAAGTGCTACCCACAGTACCCCTCTTTGTGCGATCTACAATCCCCCCATATATCTCTATATAGTCTCCGTGTTCTGAGTGTGAGGATTAATAATTTACATTCGTGTCAATGAGAACAGACCATTATATTATATTATACACACTTGCTGCAGGGACCGGTCATGTGACCTCACTCAGCTCTGCTGATTGGCTGAGGATGATCACTTAGCGGAGGGGCTTGTGTGGCTGCAATTGTGTCCATATTATTAGAGCTACAATAAGATGTAATGAATGTATAGGGGCCCCTTTAACCCTTTTTTTCCGTCACTACATTGCACTGAAACGGCAAAATAAAAGAAAAACAATGAGATTCCTCCTGAGATTTTCAGGCCATTGTCAGGGTTACTATCTTCCAGAAACAGCACCACACCTGTCCACATTGTGGTATTGCAGCTCCTCTCATGGACAGGTGTGGCGCTGTTCCTGACCACACTCGATCACTGTTTACATGACTCCTGCTACAGCGCCCTCTAGTGGAGCATGTCTAGATATGATTTACCAGTAGCTACAAAGACTTTTAGAGGATTCCTCCGCTCCTTGCAGTTTTCTGTCCGTCCAGCAGAGGGCAGCCTTGTGCCGGCGTCGCTCACCTCCTCGTTGTCCACCCCTCTGCAGTAATTGATCGCCTAATTTCCCCTTTATGTGAGAAGAAGCCGATATCAAGTCATTTGCAGCAACGACGCTCTAATGTCGGGCCCCGTATCAAAAAGGAGAAAAAAATGTCTGCCCCCCCCGCCCCGCGCTCATTCTTTACCGCTGATAAAACTCTAATATATAATTATCCTTGCAAATTGGATTGTTTTAAATAACCAAAACCCGGTTCCAGGAGAAGCTGCGCCGCCGCCCCCGTGAGTTACTGCCGCGGTGTAATGGTCGCCTTCAATCAATTTCTTCGCCATTAGAAATTCCATCACAATCAACATTAAACTTTATTCGCGGCGGGGGCCGTCGCCGTCTCCCCTCCTTTTCTTCTTCTTTTTTTTTTTAACTGCCAAAATTAATCAGGGAGAAGATTTGAGAACATTTACCCGTGTGAGGAGAGGTCAGACGCCGCCGCCGCGCCGCGCAGATAAGGAAGGCATCATAAAAGAGAAAATTGAATTACTAATGATCGCAGTCAGGGAAGTGTATAAAACCGGGGCGGCCGCCGCACCAGGATCAATCATCTGATCGCCTGTGTTTGCCGATAGGGAGGAGTGGGTGTAATCACGATCTCCGCAGAGACCTTGGCGAAAGACGAAACCGACGGACGTTTTGTCATTTATAACCGATGTTAAGATCTTTGGGCGTAATTAATTTCTACCTCAATAGAACTTGTGTTCATCCTGAGCCTCCTTGTTCATGAATAGAATGCCAAAGTTGCAGTGTAGACTGACACACCGGCAAAGCTATGTACCCGGGTAAAGCTATACTGTGACCCTATTACCTCACTAGTGCTGGTTGTATAAGGAAGGTTTCCGGCACATTATATGATGACTTGTTCACAGCGGGAGCTACTGAGTCTGTGGTCCAGATGAGGTCACCCAAGGTGTAAAAATAACAGATCAGGGCAGTGCCCGTGAGAGGGTTCATCCTGGGATATAGATATTGATAGATTTACTGACCACGATACACAGAAGATGTGTGGTCTATTGTTCTCTGTTATCAGACATGTCAGGCTGGGGGAGGATGACTGTAGGACAGGTGAATACAATCTATTGTTCTCTGTTATCAGACATGTCAGGCTGGGGGAGGATGACTGTAGGACAGGTGAATACAAGCTATTGTTCTCTGTTATCAGACATGTCAGGCTGGGGGAGGATGACTGTAGGACAGGTGAATACAATCTGTTGTTCTCTGTTATCAGACATGTCAGGCTGGGGGAGGATGACTGTAGGATAGGTGAATACAATCTATTGTTCTCTGTTATCAGACATGTCAGGCTGGGGGAGGATGACTGTAGGACAGGTGAATACAATCTATTGTTCTCTGTTATCAGACATGTCAGGCTGGGGGAGGATGACTGTAGGACAGGTGAATACAATCTATTGTTCTCTGTTATCAGACATGTCAGGCTGGGGGAGGATGACTGTAGGACAGGTGAATACAATCTATTGTTCTCTGTTATCAGACATGTCAGGCTGGGGGAGGATGACTGTAGGACAGGTGAATACAATCTATTGTTCTCTGTTATCAGACATGTCAGGCTGGGGGAGGATGACTGTAGGACAGGTGAATATAATCTATTGTTCTCAGACATGTCAGGCTGGGGGAGGATGACTGTAGGACAGGTGAATACAATCTATTGTTCTCTGTTATCAGACATGTCAGGCTGGGGGGAGGATGACTGTAGGACAGGTGAATACAATCTATTGTTCTCTGTTATCAGACATGTCAGGCTGGGGGAGGATGACTGTAGGACAGGTGAATACAATCTATTGTTCTCTGTTATCAGACATGTCAGGCTGGGGGAGGATGACTGTAGGACAGGTGAATACAAGCTATTGTTCTCTGTTATCAGACATGTCAGGCTGGGGGAGGATGACTGTAGGACAGGTGAATACAAGCTATTGTTCTCTGTTATCAGACATGTCAGGCTGGGGGAGGATGACTAGGGCAGGTGAATACAATCTATTGTTCTCTGTTATCAGACATGTCAGGCTGGGGGGAGGATGACTGTAGGACAGGTGAATACAATCTATTGTTCTCTGTTATCAGACATGTCAGGCTGGGGGGAGGATGACTGTAGGACAGGTGAATACAATCTATTATTCTCTGTTATCAGACATGTCAGGCTGGGGGGAGGATGACTGTAGGACAGGTGAATACAATCTATTGTTCTCTGTTATCAGACATGTCAGGCTGGGGGAGGATGAGTGTAGGACAGGTGAATACAATCTATTGTTCTCTGTTATCAGACATGTCAGGCTGGGGGAGCATGACTGTAGGACAGGTGAATACAATCTATTGTTCTCTGTTATCAGACATGTCAGGCTGGGGGAGGATGACTGTAGGACAGGTGAATACAATCTATTGTTCTCTGTTATCAGACATGTCAGGCTGGGGGAGGATGACTGTAGGACAGGTGAATACAATCTATTGTTCTCTGTTATCAGACATGTCAGGCTGGGGGAGGATGAGTGTAGGACAGGTGAATACAATCTATTGTTCTCTGTTATCAGACATGTCAGGCTGGGGGAGGATGACTGTAGGACAGGTGAATACAATCTATTGTTCTCTGTTATCAGACATGTCAGGCTGGGGGAGGATGACTGTAGGACAGGTGAATACAATCTATTGTTCTCTGTTATCAGACATGTCAGGCTGGGGAGGATGACTGTAGGACCGGTGAATACAATCTATTGTTCTCTGTTATCAGACATGTCAGGCTGGGGGAGGATGACTGTAGGACAGGTGAGAATACAATCTATTGTTCTCTGTTATCAGACATGTCAGGCTGGGGAGGATGACTGTAGGACAGGTGAATACAATCTATTGTTCTCTGTTATCAGACATGTCAGGCTGGGGGAGGATGACTGTAGGATAGGTGAATACAATCTATTGTTCTCTGTTATCAGACATGTCAGGCTGGGGGAGGATGACTGTAGGACAGGTGAATACAATCTATTGTTCTCAGACATGTCAGGCTGGGGGAGGATGACTGTAGGACAGGTGAATACAATCTATTGTTCTCTGTTATCAGACATGTCAGGCTGGGGGGAGGATGACTGTAGGACAGGTGAATACAATCTATTGTTCTCTGTTATCAGACATGTCAGGCTGGGGGAGGATGACTGTAGGACAGGTGAATATAATCTATTGTTCTCAGACATGTCAGGCTGGGGGGAGGATGACTGTAGGACAGGTGAATACAATCTATTGTTCTCTGTTATCAGACATGTCAGGCTGGGGGAGGATGACTGTAGGACAGGTGAATACAATCTATTGTTCTCTGTTATCAGACATGTCAGGCTGGGGGGAGGATGACTGTAGGACAGGTGAATACAATCTATTATTCTCTGTTATCAGACATGTCAGGCTGGGGGGAGGATGACTGTAGGACAGGTGAATACAATCTATTGTTCTCTGTTATCAGACATGTCAGGCTGGGGGAGGATGAGTGTAGGACAGGTGAATACAATCTATTGTTCTCTGTTATCAGACATGTCAGGCTGGGGGAGGATGACTGTAGGACAGGTGAATATAATCTATTGTTCTCAGACATGTCAGGCTGGGGGGAGGATGACTGTAGGACAGGTGAATACAATCTATTGTTCTCTGTTATCAGACATGTCAGGCTGGGGGAGGATGACTGTAGGACAGGTGAATACAATCTATTGTTCTCTGTTATCAGACATGTCAGGCTGGGGGAGGATGACTGTAGGACAGGTGAATACAATCTATTGTTCTCTGTTATCAGACATGTCAGGCTGGGAGAAGATGAGTGTAGGACAGGTGAATACAATCTATTGTTCTCTGTTATCAGACATGTCAGGCTGGGGGAGGATGACTGTAGGACAGGTGAATACAATCTATTGTTCTCTGTTATCTGACATGTCAGGCTGGGGGAAGATGACTGTAGGACAGGTGGATACAATCTATTGTTCTCTGTTATCAGACATGTCAAGCTGGGGGAGGATGACTGTGGGACAGGTGAATACAATCTATTCTCTGTTATCAGACACGTCAGGCTGGGGGAGGATGACTGTAGGACAGGTGAATACAATCTATTGTTCTCTGTTATCAGACATGTCAGGCTGGGGGAAGATGACTGTAGGACAGGTGAATACAATCTATTGTTCTCTGTTATCAGACATGTCAGGCTGGGAGAGGATGATGTAGAGCTCGTGTACTCCTCTGGATATGTAAGGGTACAGGGTTGTAGGCTTATCACTACATAGCTGGGCAATGTTACCATTCATGAGTCTGGAAAAGTAGTGCTGCAGCGATGTCTATATGGGTTGTCACCCGGCTTTCCGAGAACACTGAGATCTTCTATTTACTTTTATTAGTCTTTATTTTTTATATGTTGTGCCCAGGCCGGGGTCTGCGGGGTGACTGGGCAGCTGTTGTTCCATTGGTGTCTTTATTTGGCCCGGGGTCACTGAGGCCTCCCTGCTTCAGGGCACAGTGGAGTCTGCGGGGTTAATGTCATTACCAGCCGACCCCTGACCCCACTCATAAAGCATGACCTCTCCCTGGAGCCGGGCTGCAGAATGAGGGGCTCACTGCTGGGGGGATCGGTGAAAGTTCACATATTTGGCCCCCTGCCCACCTCCAGCTCCTCACCGCGCGTATTGGACGGTATTGAATTTCCGTTAACATGTTCAACATTTACAGGTGACCCAACTCCGGGGACATCTCCCATAACCACAGGGGCCCCGTACACATGTCGGGAAAAGGTCTGACCTGAATAAGATCAGAAAACTGTAATCTGGAGGGAGGGGGCGCTCTAGTCATAGTAACAGTGAATGGGGACCAAGGGGTCAAGTGTACCCCAAGATTCACACGACTGCACTGACAGCCAATGTGTGAGCTGAATATTTGAACGGCAAATGTATACAGCGATAATAATGGCTTACCGGCAGTCCTATGTAACACCACAGATAACACAGTGATAACTCTCTGAGTACAGATAATGTAGTATATGTTACCTGCAGTCCTATGTAACGCCACAGATAACACACAGTGATAACTCTGAGTACAGATAATGTAGTAGATGTTACCTGCAGTCCTATGTAACACCGCAGATAACACAGTGATAACTCTCTGAGTACAGATAATGTTGTAGATGTTCCCTGCAGTCCTATGTAACACCACAGATAACACAGTGATTACTCTCGGAGTACAGATAATGTAGTAGATGTTACCTGCAGTCCTATGTAACACCGCAGATAAACACAGTGATAACTCCCTGAGTACAGATAATGTAGTAGATGTTACCTGCAGTCCTATGTAACACCACAGATAACACAGTGATAACTCTCTGAGTACAGATAATGTAGTAGATGTTACCTGCAGTCCTATGTAACACCACAGATAACACAGTGATAACTCTCTGAGTACAGATAATGTAGTAGATGTTACCTGCAGTCCTATGTAACACCGCAGATAAACACAGTGATAACTCCCTGAGTACAGATAATGTAGTAGATGTTACCTGCAGTCCTATGTAACACCGCAGATAACACACAGTGATAACTGAGTACAGATAATGTAGTAGATGTTACCTGCAGTCCTATGTAACATTATCCTCGTGCAATTTATGTTACATGAGACTGAGCTCTGCTACATCTGTGCGTAGTTGTGTGTGTATACATGGTTAGTAATGATTATTCTTCTATGTATATACTGATGGTCTTGAACTCCTGCATTATATAGAATTTGTGCATATTCTGGATTAGGAGGCGGTCGTCTGACGGTCCAGCATTGCCAGCTTTTATATTGTTACGGGTCCCCAGCACCCAGACAGGGATGAGCCCCGCACTGGTTACATTCAGGGGGTCCGCTCTTATGCTGCTCCTTATATAAAATGATATATATAAGCGCCTGTCACGTACATTATGTGGGCGGTGCAGTCAGGGCCCCTATAGGGTCAAGGCCGAGGGAGTGATATTATTGTAAGGTGGAAGGAACCGCAGCAACTCCGCCACGAAGTGCCGACCACGTAACGTTACAGAGCGGGGATACCTTTGAGATCAACTAGAACGGAGATTACGAGCCCCTCCCCCAACATCAGTGTTTGACCTCACAAATGATCTTCTGGATGAAGGGGCAGAAACTCCCACAAACCCCAGAAGAGCGGAAGATGTGATGTTTTACTGCAAAGGGGGAACAACCCCCCATATTAATGTCTATGGATCTATGATGGGACGTCATGAACGCTCCTGTAGTGTAATGTGGGGGGGGGGGGCACATTCTGTATATAGTGTATGTCTGGTGTCCTCCTGAGTCCAGGGGCCCCTGTAGGGTTTTGGTCGGGGGGATCATGGGTGTTCTCCTGAGTCCCGGGGCCCCTGGAGGGTTTTGGTCGGGGGGATCATGGGTGCTATACATTTCTGGTGTCCTCCTGAGTCCCGGGGCCCCTGTAGGGTTTTGATCGGGGGGATCATGGGTGCTATACATTTCTGGTGTCCTCCTGAGTCCCGGGGCCCCTGTAGGGTTTTGATCGGGGGGATCATGGGTGCTATACATTTCTGGTGTCCTCCTGAGTCCCGGGGCTCCTGTAGGGTTTTGGTTGCGGGGGATCATGGGTGCTATACATTTCTGGTGTCCTCCTGAGTCCCGGGGCCCCTGTAGGGTTTTGATCGGTGGCATCATGGGTGCTATACATTTCTGGTGTCCTCCTGAGTCCCTGGGCCCCTGTAGGGTTTTGGTCGGGGGGATCATGGGTGTTATACATTTCTGGTGTCCTCCTGAGTCCCGGGGCCCCTGTAGGGTTTTGATCGGTGGGATCATGGGTGTTATACATTTCTGGTGTCCTCCTGAGTCCCGGGGCCCCTGTAGGGTTTTGATCGGTGGCATCATGGGTGCTATACATTTCTGGTGTCCTCCTGAGTCCCTGGGCCCCTGTAGGGTTTTGGTCGGGGGGATCATGGGTGTTATACATTTCTGGTGTTCTCCTGAGTCCCGGGGCCCCTGTAGGGTTTTGATCGGTGGGATCATGGGTGTTATACATTTCTGGTGTCCTCCTGAGTCCCGGGGCCCCTGTAGGGTTTTGATCGGTGGGATCATGGGTGCTATACATTTCTGGTGTCCTCCTGAGTCCCTGGGCCCCTGTAGGGTTTTGATCGGGGGGATCATGGGTGCTATACATTTCTGGTGTCCTCCTGAGTCCCGGGGCTCCTGTAGGGTTTTGGTCGGGGGGATCATGGGTGTTATACATTTCTGGTGTCCTCCTGAGTCCCGGGGCCCCTGTAGGGTTTTGGTCGGGGGGATCATGGGTGCTATACATTTCTGGTGTCCTCCTGAGTCCCGGGGCCCCTGTAAGGTTTTGGTTGGGGGGATCATGGGTGCTATACATTTCTGGTGTCCTCCTGAGTCCCGGGGCCCCTGTAGGGTTTTGGTTGCGGGGGATCATGGGTGCTATACATTTCTGGTGTCCTCCTGAGTCCCTGGGCCCCTGTAGGGTTTTGGTCGGGGGGATCATGGGTGCTATACATTTCTGGTGTCCTCCTGAGTCCCGGGGCTCCTGTAGGGTTTTGATCGGTGGAATCATGGGTGCTATACATTTCTGGTGTCCTCCTGAGTCCCGGGGCCCCTGTAGGGTTTTGATCGGTGGGATCATGGGTGCTATACATTTCTGGTGTCCTCCTGAGTCCCTGGGCCCCTGTAGGGTTTTGGTCGGGGGGATCATGGGTGCTATACATTTCTGGTGTCCTCCTGAGTCCCGGGGCCCCTGTAGGGTTTTGGTCGGGGGGATCATGGGTGTTATACATTTCTGGTGTCCTCCTGAGTCCCGGGGCCCCTGTAGGGTTTTGATCGGTGGGATCATGGGTGTTATACATTTCTGGTGTCCTCCTGAGTCCCGGGGCCCCTGTAGGGTTTTGGTTGGGGGGATCATGGGTGCTATACATTTCTGGTGTCCTCCTGAGTCCCGGGGCCCCTGTAGGGTTTTGGTTGCGGGGGATCATGGGTGCTATACATTTCTGGGGTCCTCCTGAGTCCCTGGGCCCCTGTAGGGTTTTGGTCGGGGGGATCATGGGTGCTATACATTTCTGGTGTCCTCCTGAGTCCCGGGGCTCCTGTAGGGTTTTGATCGGTGGGATCATGGGTGCTATACATTTCTGGTGTCCTCCTGAGTCCCGGGGCTCCTGTAGGGTTTTGGTCGGGGGGATCATGGGTGCTATACATTTCTGGTGTCCTCCTGAGTCCCGGGGCCCCTGTAGGGTTTTGATCGGTGGGATCATGGGTGTTATACATTTCTGGTGTCCTCCTGAGTCCCTGGACCCCTGTAGGGTTTTGATCGGTGGCATCATGGGTGCTATACATTTCTGGTGTCCTCCTGAGTCCCGGGGCCGCTGTAGGGTTTTGATCGGTGGGATCATGGGTGCTATACATTTCTGGTGTCCTCCTGAGTCCCTGGGCCCCTGTAGGGTTTTGGTCGGGGGGATCATGGGTGCTATACATTTCTGGTGTCCTCCTGAGTCCCGGGGCCCCTGTAGGGTTTTGGTCGGGGGGATCATGGGTGTTATACATTTCTGGTGTCCTCCTGAGTCCCGGGGCCCCTGTAGGGTTTTGATCGGTGGGATCATGGGTGTTATACATTTCTGGTGTCCTCCTGAGTCCCGGGGCCCCTGTAGGGTTTTGATCGGTGGGATCATGGGTGCTATACATTTCTGGTGTCCTCCTGAGTCCCGGGGCCCCTGTAGAGTTTTGATCGGTGGGATCATGGGTGCTATACATTTCTGGTGTCCTCCTGAGTCCCTGGGCCCCTGTGTGGTTTTGGTTGCGGGGGATCATGGGTGCTATACATTTCTGGTGTCCTCCTGAGTCCCGGGGCCCCTGTAGGGTTTTGATCGGTGGGATCATGGGTGCTATACATTTCTGGTGTCCTCCTGAGTCCCGGGGCCCCTGTAGGGTTTTGATCGGGGGGATCATGGGTGCTATACATTTCTGGTGTCCTCCTGAGTCCCGGGGCTCCTGTAGGGTTTTGGTTGCGGGGGATCATGGGTGCTATACATTTCTGGTGTCCTCCTGAGTCCCGGGGCCCCTGTAGGGTTTTGATCGGTGGCATCATGGGTGCTATACATTTCTGGTGTCCTCCTGAGTCCCTGGGCCCCTGTAGGGTTTTGGTCGGGGGGATCATGGGTGTTATACATTTCTGGTGTCCTCCTGAGTCCCGGGGCCCCTGTAGGGTTTTGATCGGTGGGATCATGGGTGTTATACATTTCTGGTGTCCTCCTGAGTCCCGGGGCCCCTGTAGGGTTTTGATCGGTGGGATCATGGGTGTTATACATTTCTGGTGTCCTCCTGAGTCCCGGGGCCCCTGTAGGGTTTTGATCGGGGGGATCATGGGTGCTATACATTTCTGGTGTCCTCCTGAGTCCCTGGGCCCCTGTAGGGTTTTGATCGGGGGGATCATGGGTGCTATACATTTCTGGTGTCCTCCTGAGTCCCGGGGCTCCTGTAGGGTTTTGGTCGGGGGGATCATGGGTGTTATACATTTCTGGTGTCCTCCTGAGTCCCGGGGCCCCTGTAGGGTTTTGGTTGGGGGGATCATGGGTGCTATACATTTCTGGTGTCCTCCTGAGTCCCGGGGCCCCTGTAGGGTTTTGGTTGCGGGGGATCATGGGTGCTATACATTTCTGGTGTCCTCCTGAGTCCCTGGGCCCCTGTAGGGTTTTGGTCGGGGGGATCATGGGTGCTATACATTTCTGGTGTCCTCCTGAGTCCCGGGGCTCCTGTAGGGTTTTGATCGGTGGAATCATGGGTGCTATACATTTCTGGTGTCCTCCTGAGTCCCGGGGCCCCTGTAGGGTTTTGATCGGTGGGATCATGGGTGCTATACATTTCTGGTGTCCTCCTGAGTCCCTGGGCCCCTGTAGGGTTTTGGTCGGGGGGATCATGGGTGCTATACATTTCTGGTGTCCTCCTGAGTCCCGGGGCCCCTGTAGGGTTTTGGTCGGGGGGATCATGGGTGTTATACATTTCTGGTGTCCTCCTGAGTCCCGGGGCCCCTGTAGGGTTTTGATCGGTGGGATCATGGGTGTTATACATTTCTGGTGTCCTCCTGAGTCCCGGGGCCCCTGTAGGGTTTTGATCGGTGGGATCATGGGTGCTATACATTTCTGGTGTCCTCCTGAGTCCCAGGGCCCCTGTAGGGTTTTGATCGGTGGGATCATGGGTGCTATACATTTCTGGTGTCCTCCTGAGTCCCTGGGCCCCTGTAGGGTTTTGGTCGGGGGGATCATGGGTGCTATACATTTCTGGTGTCCTCCTGAGTCCCGGGGCCCCTGTAGGGTTTTGGTCGGGGGGATCATGGGTGTTATACATTTCTGGTGTCCTCCTGAGTCCCGGGGCCCCTGTAGGGTTTTGATCGGTGGGATCATGGGTGTTATACATTTCTGGTGTCCTCCTGAGTCCCGGGGCCCCTGTAGGGTTTTGATCGGTGGGATCATGGGTGCTATACATTTCTGGTGTCCTCCTGAGTCCCGGGGCCCCTGTAGGGTTTTGATCGGTGGGATCATGGGTGCTATACATTTCTGGTGTCCTCCTGAGTCCCAGGGCCCCTGTAGGGTTTTGATCGGTGGGATCATGGGTGCTATACATTTCTGGTGTCCTCCTGAGTCCCTGGGCCCCTGTAGGGTTTTGGTTGGGGGGATCATGGGTGTTATACATTTCTGGTGTCCTCCTGAGTCCCGGGGCCCCTGTAGGGTTTTGATCGGTGGGATCATGGGTGTTATACATTTCTGGTGTCCTCCTGAGTCCCGGGGCCCCTGTAGGGTTTTGATCGGTGGGATCATGGGTGCTGTACATTTCTGGTGTCCTCCTGAGTCCCAGGGCCCCTGTAGGGTTTTGATCGGTGGGATCATGGGTGCTATACATTTCTGGTGTCCTCCTGAGTCCCTGGGCCCCTGTAGGGTTTTGGTTGGGGGGATCATGGGTGTTATACATTTCTGGTGTCGTCCTGAGTCCCGGGGCCCCTGTAGGGTTTTGATCGGTGGGATCATGGGTGTTATACATTTCTGGTGTCCTCCTGAGTCCCGGGGCCCCTGTAGGGTTTTGATCGGTGGGATCATGGGTGCTATACATTTCTGGTGTCCTCCTGAGTCCCAGGGCCCCTGTAGGGTTTTGATCGGTGGGATCATGGGTGCTATACATTTCTGGTGTCCTCCTGAGTCCCTGGGCCCCTGTAGGGTTTTGGTCGGGGGGATCATGGGTGCTATACATTTCTGGTGTCCTCCTGAGTCCCGGGGCCCCTGTAGGGTTTTGGTCGGGGGGATCATGGGTGTTATACATTTCTGGTGTCCTCCTGAGTCCCGGGGCCCCTGTAGGGTTTTGATCGGTGGGATCATGGGTGTTATACATTTCTGGTGTCCTCCTGAGTCCCGGGGCCCCTGTAGGGTTTTGATCGGTGGGATCATGGGTGTTATACATTTCTGGTGTCCTCCTGAGTCCCGGGGCCCCTGTAGGGTTTTGATCGGTGGGATCATGGGTGCTATACATTTCTGGTGTCCTCCTGAGTCCCAGGGCCCCTGTAGGGTTTTGATCGGTGGGATCATGGGTGCTATACATTTCTGGTGTCCTCCTGAGTCCCTGGGCCCCTGTAGGGTTTTGGTCGGGGGGATCATGGGTGCTATACATTTCTGGTGTCCTCCTGAGTCCCGGGGCCCCTGTAGGGTTTTGGTCGGGGGGATCATGGGTGTTATACATTTCTGGTGTCCTCCTGAGTCCCGGGGCCCCTGTAGGGTTTTGATCGGTGGGATCATGGGTGTTATACATTTCTGGTGTCCTCCTGAGTCCCGGGGCCCCTGTAGGGTTTTGATCGGTGGGATCATGGGTGCTATACATTTCTGGTGTCCTCCTGAGTCCCGGGGCCCCTGTAGGGTTTTGATCGGTGGGATCATGGGTGCTATACATTTCTGGTGTCCTCCTGAGTCCCAGGGCCCCTGTAGGGTTTTGGTTGGGGGGATCATGGGTGCTATACATTTCTGGTGTCCTCCTGAGTCCCGGGGCCCCTGTAGGGTTTTGGTTGCGGGGGATCATGGGTGCTATACATTTCTGGTGTCCTCCTGAGTCCCTGGGCCCCTGTAGGGTTTTGGTCGGGGGGATCATGGGTGCTATACATTTCTGGTGTCCTCCTGAGTCCCGGGGCTCCTGTAGGGTTTTGATCGGTGGAATCATGGGTGCTATACATTTCTGGTGTCCTCCTGAGTCCCGGGGCCCCTGTAGGGTTTTGATCGGTGGGATCATGGGTGCTATACATTTCTGGTGTCCTCCTGAGTCCCTGGGCCCCTGTAGGGTTTTGGTCGGGGGGATCATGGGTGCTATACATTTCTGGTGTCCTCCTGAGTCCCGGGGCCCCTGTAGGGTTTTGGTCGGGGGGATCATGGGTGTTATACATTTCTGGTGTCCTCCTGAGTCCCGGGGCCCCTGTAGGGTTTTGATCGGTGGGATCATGGGTGTTATACATTTCTGGTGTCCTCCTGAGTCCCGGGGCCCCTGTAGGGTTTTGATCGGTGGGATCATGGGTGCTATACATTTCTGGTGTCCTCCTGAGTCCCAGGGCCCCTGTAGGGTTTTGATCGGTGGGATCATGGGTGCTATACATTTCTGGTGTCCTCCTGAGTCCCTGGGCCCCTGTAGGGTTTTGGTCGGGGGGATCATGGGTGCTATACATTTCTGGTGTCCTCCTGAGTCCCGGGGCCCCTGTAGGGTTTTGGTCGGGGGGATCATGGGTGTTATACATTTCTGGTGTCCTCCTGAGTCCCGGGGCCCCTGTAGGGTTTTGATCGGTGGGATCATGGGTGTTATACATTTCTGGTGTCCTCCTGAGTCCCGGGGCCCCTGTAGGGTTTTGATCGGTGGGATCATGGGTGCTATACATTTCTGGTGTCCTCCTGAGTCCCGGGGCCCCTGTAGGGTTTTGATCGGTGGGATCATGGGTGCTATACATTTCTGGTGTCCTCCTGAGTCCCAGGGCCCCTGTAGGGTTTTGATCGGTGGGATCATGGGTGCTATACATTTCTGGTGTCCTCCTGAGTCCCTGGGCCCCTGTAGGGTTTTGGTTGGGGGGATCATGGGTGTTATACATTTCTGGTGTCCTCCTGAGTCCCGGGGCCCCTGTAGGGTTTTGATCGGTGGGATCATGGGTGTTATACATTTCTGGTGTCCTCCTGAGTCCCGGGGCCCCTGTAGGGTTTTGATCGGTGGGATCATGGGTGCTATACATTTCTGGTGTCCTCCTGAGTCCCAGGGCCCCTGTAGGGTTTTGATCGGTGGGATCATGGGTGCTATACATTTCTGGTGTCCTCCTGAGTCCCTGGGCCCCTGTAGGGTTTTGGTTGGGGGGATCATGGGTGTTATACATTTCTGGTGTCGTCCTGAGTCCCGGGGCCCCTGTAGGGTTTTGATCGGTGGGATCATGGGTGTTATACATTTCTGGTGTCCTCCTGAGTCCCGGGGCCCCTGTAGGGTTTTGATCGGTGGGATCATGGGTGCTATACATTTCTGGTGTCCTCCTGAGTCCCTGGGCCCCTGTAGGGTTTTGGTTGCGGGGGATCATGGGTGCTATACATTTCTGGTGTCCTCCTGAGTCCCGGGGCCCCTGTAGGGTTTTGATCGGGGGGATCATGGGTGCTATACATTTCTGGTGTCCTCCTGAGTCCCGGGGCTCCTATAGGGTTTTGGTCGGGGGGATCATGGGTGTTATACATTTCTGGTGTCCTCCTGAGTCCCGGGGCCCCTGTAGGGTTTTGATCGGTGGGATCATGGGTGTTATACATTTCTGGTGTCCTCCTGAGTCCCGGGGCCCCTGTAGGGTTTTGATCGGTGGGATCATGGGTGTTTATACATTTCTGGTGTCCTCCTGAGTCCCTGGGCCCCTGTAGGGTTTTGGTTGCAGGGGATCATGGGTGCTATACATTTCTGGTGTCCTCCTGAGTCCCGGGGCCCCTGTAGGGTTTTGGTCGGGGGGATCATGGGTGCTATACATTTCTGGTGTCCTCCTGAGTCCCGGGGCCCCTGTAGGGTTTTGGTCGGGGGGATCATGGGTGCTATACATTTCTGGTGTCCTCCTGAGTCCCGGGGCCCCTGTAGGGTTTTGATCGGTGGGATCATGGGTGCTATACATTTCTGGTGTCCTCCTGAGTCCCGGGGCTCCTGTAGGGTTTTGATCGGTAGGATCATGGGTGCTATACATTTCTGGTGTCCTCCTGAGTCCCTGGACCCCTGTAGGGTTTTGGTCGGGGGGATCATGGGTGTTATACATTTCTGGTGTCCTCCTGAGTCCCGGGGCCCCTGTAGGGTTTTGATCGGTGGGATCATGGGTGCTATACATTTCTGGTGTCCTCCCGAGTCCCTGGGCCCCTGTAGGGTTTTGGTTGGGGGGATCATGGGTGCTATACATTTCTGGTGTCCTCCTGAGTCCCGGGGCCCCTGTAGGGTTTTGGTCGGGGGGATCATGGGTGTTATACATTTCTGGTGTCCTCCTGAGTCCTGGGGCCCCTGTAGGGTTTTGATCGGTGGGATCATGGGTGTTATACATTTCTGGTGTCCTCCTGAGTCCCGGGGCCCCTGTAGGGTTTTGATCGGTGGGATCATGGGTGCTATACATTTCTGGTGTCCTCCTGAGTCCCTGGGCCCCTGTAGGGTTTTGGTTGCGGGGGATCATGGGTGCTATACATTTCTGGTGTCCTCCTGAGTCCCGGGGCCCCTGTAGGGTTTTGATCGGGGGGATCATGGGTGCTATACATTTCTGGTGTCCTCCTGAGTCCCGGGGCCCCTGTAGGGTTTTGGTCGGGGGGATCATGGGTGCTATACATTTCTGGTGTCCTCCTGAGTCCCGGGGCCCCTGTAGGGTTTTGGTCGGTGGGATCATGGGTGCTATACATTTCTGGTGTCCTCCTGAGTCCCGGGGCCCCTGTAGGGTTTTGATCGGGGGGGGGGGGTCATGGGTGCTATACATTTCTGGTGTCCTCCTGAGTCCCGGGGCTCCTGTAGGGGGTGCTATACATTTCTGGTGTGCTATACATTTCTGGTGTCCTCCTGAGTCCCGGGGCCCCTGTAGGGTTTTGGTCGGTGGGATCATGAGTGCTATACATTTCTGGTGTCCTCCTGAGTCCCGGGGCCCCTGTAGGGTTTTGGTCGGTGGTATCATGAGTGCTATACATTTCTGGTGTCCTCCTGAGTCCAGGGGCTCCTGTAGGGTTTTGGTCGGGGAATCATGAGTGCTATACATTTCTGGTGTCCTCCTGAGTCCCGGGGCCCCTGTAGGGTTTTGGTCGGGGGGATCATGGGTGCTATACATTTCTGGTGTCCTCCTGAGTCCCGGGGCCCCTGTAGGGTTTTGGTCGGTGGTATCATGAGTGCTATACATTTCTGGTGTCCTCCTGAGTCCCGGGGCTCCTGTAGGGTTTTGGTCGGGGGATCATGGGTGCTATACATTTCTGGTGTCCTCCTGAGTCCCGGGGCCCCTGTAGGGTTTTGGTCGGGGGGATCATGGGTGCTATACATTTCTAGTGTCCTCCTGAGTCCCGGGGCTCCTGTAGGGTTTTGGTCGGTGGGATCATGGGTGCTATACATTTCTGGTGTCCTCCTTAGTCCCGGGGCCCCTGTAGGGTTTTGATCGGTGGGATCATGGGTGCTATACATTTCTGGTGTCCTCCTGAGTCCCGGGGCTCCTGTAGGGTTTTGGTCGGGGGGATCATGGGTGCTATACATTTCTGGTGTCCTCCTGAGTCCCGGGGCCCCTGTAGGGTTTTGATCGGTGGGATCATGGGTGCTATACATTTCTGGTGTCCTCCTGAGTCCCGGGGCTCCTGTAGGGTTTTGATCGGTGGGATCATGGGTGCTATACATTTCTGGTGTCCTCCTGAGTCCCGGGGCCCCTGTAGGGTTTTGATCGGTGGGATCATGGGTGCTATACATTTCTGGTGTCCTCCTGAGTCCCGGGGCTCCTGTAGGGTTTTGATCGGTGGGATCATGGGTGCTATACATTTCTGGTGTCCTCCTGAGTCCCGGGGCTCCTGTAGGGTTTTGGTCGGGGGATCATGGGTGCTATACATTTCTGGTGTCCTCCCGAGTCCCTGGGCCCCTGTAGGGTTTTGGTCGGGGGGATCATGCGTGCTATACATTTCTGGTGTCCTCCTGAGTCTCGGCCGTGATCAATTGTCATCCAGAAATAATTTGCTCTTGGTTTCGTGTTAATCTGAGAAGCCGACTTTTGTTCACCGCTCCCGGTAGCGGCCTGTCCCTCCGGTCCTGAGAGTCCGCGTCCCCTGTCATCTAACGTATTACGCCCCATAAGTCCTTCAGCCCCAGAGTGCGCCATTCTATGTAGGGTTTGGTGTGATGGCAGAATTGTGCTGCTCTGGATGTGGCTGTGGAAGACGTGTAATAGCAGAATTGTGGAGGTGACCCTAAGATGTGATGTAACTGCAGAATTGTGATGCTGCTTTGGATGTGACTAGAGTATGGGACATGCTGTAACTCAGGATAAGTAAGTACCAGGATTTACAGTCCGTGTTGTTTGTGAGCGGTGACTTGTATTTCCCGGTAACTTGCACATTACGCTGGTTTTGTGCCCCTTCTCCCGGGGGCCGGCTGGCGGTACCCACCACCTCCTCCCTGCTGTACTATGTAGACCTGCCAGGGTTTAGATTACAGAGTGACAAGCAGATACAATACCGGACAAGTGATCCCGGCTCACATGGGGTATAAATAAGTGTGGGGTATGATCGGGATGCTGTGGGCAGATCCACTGTCACCGCGATCCTGGGGCGATGCTGCGCCCTGTCACTGAATCCCCCGCACCGGGGATAAAACACAATCCACCCAGATAAACCGCTTCTACCAAAGCCAGAATTAGACGGCTGCTTTATTTCCAATTACAGCCTATGATTCAGTGTAAGTCCTTTAATTAATCCTGAGTGACGTCCTGCAGGTCCCGGCTCTAATATTATATATCACGTCTTATTAACCCCTTGTGGCTGGATCAGCGCTCACGCTGCTTCATTGCTTCTACCTGGAAATCTGCCGCAGGCCATGCAGAACAACACGGACCGCAATACAGTACACTAAACTACCATATTATCATCCGCAATGCACATGTCTTATACTCCAGTCACATCCAGAGCTGCTAGCACTCCCTGCTTCATCATTGTCCAGTCAGAACTTGCGTTCCGCTTGTAGAACACATTTTCCCAGAATTCAGTGCAGCATGGCAGTGCACATCATGGGATCTATACTAAGCTGTTGGGGTGAGTCTGTCAATAACAACCAGCAGAATTGTGAATGCTGCTCTGGATGATCATAGTCTGATGTATGTGTGATCAGTCACAACCTCGACGCTCTATACTGACTGACGCACCTCCTAGATAAGTATATCTATAATCCCACAATGCACTGGTGTAAACCCTACGGCTCCCACAACCACTGCAGAACTGCTCACACAGCTGAGGGTTTGTTACAATGTATCATTGTAGGTAATTCTCCCTGGATTAAACCCAGCAGCAGCAATAATCTTTTCCAGTGCTGGACTCCAGACTGATAACTCCTACACTGACACATTGTAACACGACCATCAGCTGCGTGAGCAGGACTAGGTCTGGACAAGTTTTTTTCCGACTCTGGATGTAAACAAAAAGGTTCCAATTCATTGACAGCAATTAGAGATGTTGGAATTGAAACACAAAATATTAGAAGTTGCCCTTTAAGGATGAGGTCTTTAATAGCGTTATTCTGAAGCGGCAGCGGATGACTGGCACGGCTCGGTCCCCCTGTGGTGCCCCTTTAATGGCAGGCGGCCAGCTGGACGGCTCTGCTGTAAGTGGCTCTTTATAGATGGGGCTGTTTAATATGATATAATTAGCTGTAATTAAATATTCAATTGGGTTTCTTCATTTAACTAGTCGTCTATTTCACTGATTTATGGACGAAAAATAGGAATGGGTTTTACAGACCCTGTTAGACCGCGCAATTAAATCCGTGGGCTGAGCACATCGCCCGTGGTGGCGGCTCACTGCAGCGCCCGCGTATGTATGTATGTATGTATATCAGATGCCAGGGAATGAGAAGCAGGGTCGTGTTTATCCAGAAAACACGGGGTTCAATGTCACCGGGCGAGGGTCCTGCAGAATACCGGGGGCTGCGCAATGACCTAAATCAAAATCATGATTAATTGATCATGTAACCTCGATTACGATTATTTAGGCCACATCCTTTTTTGAATGCCACGCCCCCTATGTGCATGCTACGACCCTTATTTGCATGCTACGCCATTGAATTAATATTTATCCCCTGAGCCTGCCGTATACTACTGTATATAATATATCCATGACCCTGACCCCACGCAGTATAATGCCCCCCACATAGCCCCCCCCACACCGTATAATGCCCCCATTGCTGCCCCCACACAGTATCATGACCTCATAGTGCCGCCCACACAGTATCATGACCTCATAGTGCCGCCCACACAGTATCATGACCTCATAGTGCCGCCCACACAGTATCATGCCCTCATAGTGCCGCCCACACAGTATCATGACCTCATAGTGCCGCCCACACAGTATCATGACCTCATAGTGCCGCCCACACAGTATCATGCCCTCATAGTGCCGCCCACACAGTATCATGACCTCATGGTGCCGCCCACACAGTATCATGACCTCATAGTGCCGCCCACGCAGTATCACATGACCTCTTAGTGCCGCCCACGCAGTATCATGACCTCATAGTGCCGCCCACGCAGTATCATGACCTCATAGTGCCGCCCACGCAGTATCATGACCTCATAGTGCCGCCCACGCAGTATCACATGACCTCTTAGTGCCGCCCACGCAGTATCATGACCTCATAGTGCCGCCCACGCAGTATCATGACCTCATAGTGCTCCCCACACAGTTAAGAATTTGTACTCGGCACACCTTGCTTGTGTTACAAAAAAATATATATTGTTGAGCGCCAACACAGAGCGGTAAGCCGCCGATTACTGACCACAGCACGGCTCAGCACGGCTCAGTGCCCGACGAAGGTCTGTCTGACCGAAACGTCGACGTCGCACATGCAGCCTCTGGCATCCATAATAATAAAAATATATTTTTTTTTGTAACACAAGCAAGGTGTGCCGAGTACAAATTCTTAACCTACACCCGGGTTGGGACCCTACCTCGAGCACCCAAAGAAACCAGTGCCATCTGAACACAACCATATATGCTCCCCACACAGTATCATGACCTCATAGTGCTCCCCACGCAGTATCATGACCTCATAACTGACTTCTACGCAGTATAATATACATACTAACCCAGTCCCAACGACGAGTGCAGGAGATCCCTCCTCTCCTCCCGTCTGTGCAGCTCGGCGATGACGTCACTGCTTCGCGTCCGGCGATACATAGTGAATGGTGGAGCAGGGACCTTACAGCTCCCTGCTCTGCCATTGGATTTAACTCCATCTGGTCCTGAGGATGCCGGTACAGTATAAAACCGGGAAAAATAATTGATGAAATAGAAATTCGCAAGATGACGTCGCTTTTATTGCGCTGAATTTCGATTAATTGCCCTGCCCTACTGCGGGTGCACAGGAAGTCCCCTCTCCAATACATCCTGTCCTGTGGGTGCGCAGAAAAAAAAGGGGCAACTCCACCTTATCTATGTAGCCGCCTGTAGACACTCGTTCATTCTGGACCGACGGGTAAAGATGTGACGTCCATGTTATACATCACCTAATCACGTCCTCCGGGGGCTCTCCGCCCTATGTAGGGGCTCTCCGCATTGACTCTTATAGGGGATCTCAAGCAGGGGGCCCCTTGTGTTAACTCTATATATGAAGGGATTGTTTGCAGGGAATTTAACCCAATAGCGGGACCCCCTGCGCTTCATGTCCTCTCCTGAGCCGACATTGACCGATCACCTGATCTCCGGAGCGAGCAGCCGATCATTGGCGCTTTCTCGGTTTCGGCAGTTGGTGGCCTGCGGCTCCGTGTCCTGAGATTCTGCTCATTCCTGGGTATTTTCTTCTACTCCAGACCACGACAGGTGGAAGACATCACCCAGGGAGGGGCGACACTCAACCCTAAATCATTCAGCACCTCCGTGTGGAGTTACATTGAGCAGCCTCTGTAGCGTTTCCTCAGAATAACAATGTCTGCGGAGACTTGATACATTGTTAGTAACTATCGGGGCTTGCTGGGAGTTGTAGTTTTGTTACATCTGGGGAGCAACAGGTTAGAAGGGCTTGTCGCGCAGGGTCCGCATTTAGGACGGCCGGATTCTGGATCTATTGTACAGATTGCTATTGCCCGTGCTGTACCCCTGATTTTATATATAGGGGAACGCCGGGAACAAACCATTGTAGCGTTCTCCATCACATGCCGTAACACAAGCGTTGCTTCTAGGGAGGAATATGGACCCCCACGAGGGTCCGACATCCCTGTAATACAGGACCATAGGGACGTCACGCCATTCTGCACAGCCACTCGCTCACATAAAGGGGGTTATACAGTGTAACGCAACGAGGCGTCCATGAGGGCACACGACCAGATTTTTCATCCATCCGTAAATACGGTTTGTAAATATGGCTGCGTAGTCCTTTATAGTAATCCATAAATCATCCGCATATACGGATCCACATAAAAACAGGGAGGAATCTTGGGTTATCTCCTGGTGTCGCATAGCAACGCTACCGAAATTACGGATGGCGATGGATGCATGTGATTACGGAAGCGCCCATGGACTTCTACGGGGAGTCCGTGCCGTAATTACGGGCAAAAAAATGACGCGTTCTATGGCTCGGACCCCCATCCCTAAACTTAAGGAGAGGTGTCCGTAGCCCATAGAAATGAATGGGCCCGTAATTACGGACGTGTGCACAGGGCCTAATGCTTCAAAGTTGTGACATTTTCTGTTCAGGCTCCTTTTCTTCTGGGAAAGCTGGGTGATAAACCACACGCCGCCGTCATCTCAGATATTTTGCTTGTCATTTGTCAGGAATAGATGGAAGTAAAATGGGAATTGTGATAACCTGATCAGGATGCCGGGGACCCGCAGTATATACTGTATAGTACGCCGCTCCTGTGCCGCTCCCGTGCTTTTCCCGCGCCGCTCCTGTTAGAAATGGAGGTGAACTTGATCCCATCTTGTGTGTTACTAAGTGCTGAGACTTTCCTAAGCCGCAGCCACTTCACCGGACTTGCTGGGAGTCCAGGGAGCAAAGTATCCGGGGTGCGCGTGTGGAGCCGGCCATAAATCACCCGCATATATCATGTCCTGCCAGCTGCACTTGTAGCGAGAGGATTTAAAGGGGACCTGTCACCACCGAGCACAGAAAGTCAAGGTCCTATAGACCATGCCGGGGGGGGGGGGGGGGACCTATACACCGGAATCCACCTGACCAGTGAAGAGGGGGTCCCCTGTGTCTGGCACTCCTGTAAGAGTATCGTCGAGTTAAAGGGGAACTCCATTAATCTGCTCACGAGAATTGTACACAAAATCTGAATTATTGCAGTTATCATGCATAAGTGATCCCCTCGCTGTACCCCCTAATCACAGGCTGGTTCTAGTCCCTGTGCCCCTAATTACTGGCCAGACCCCCATACCTCTGCCTCCAATCATTGGCCGGTCCCCCTCCTTTTGCCCCCCAATAACAGGGTGGATCCCCTCCCTCTACCCCCTAATCACAGGCTGGACCACTTCCCTATGTCCCCTAAAACTGGCCAGAACCCCATACCTCTGTCCCCAATAAATGGCTGGACCCCCTGCCCTCTGCCCCCTCATCACTGGTCGGATTCCCCCTCTGCCTCTAATCGTTGCTGGACCCCCTCCCTCTGCCCCTAATCGGAGGCCGGACCCTCCCTCTGCCCCTAATCCCTGGCTGGACCCCCTCCGTCTATGGCCATCAGTTTGGAGTGATGACATTTTCCAATTATCTGTATATGAGGGTGGGGGGCTGGGGGTGGCAGCTGGGTGCAGTAACCCTATCTATTCCGTTCTTTTGTCTTCCAAAATACTCCGGGGAGAAGAGCAGGACCCCCCCCCCCATCTTTCATTTACAAGAAGGGTTATTTTAGGAACGCCGGCATTGCCTCTCCTCAGGGTGACAGTGTCCGGACTTGTGTTTTCTTCTCACCCTGATATATAAACGTGTCGGGTGACGCTCCGCTGCCTCATCAGACTGGGCAAGAACCCCCAAACATCCGCACGGCCCAGAAATATTTGTGTCTTTTGGAATGCGTCGGGCGGTGTCAGGAGGTTTTCTATGTCCGGGGGGGCGGGGGGGGGATAAAACGTGGGGCTAGATCTTTAGGGGATTGTTATTCATGCAGTTTCCTGACATATAGGCACTTTGCACTGCCCTGGGATCTGCTGACAGTCGTGCAGCCACTATTATTATTATTATTATCTCCATGCTGCTCCACCTGCAGATATATATTATGGAATTACCATTCATGCAGTTTCCTTACACGAGCATAGATTTGCATGGGGCTGCTGTTTTATCGTAGGTCGACTTGGCTGTTGGCGCTGCTACATGTTCTGGAGAATAAGACTGCCAGGGCTTAATCCGATTGTGATCTAGCGCCGGCATCTGTACCTGGGAAAGCTGAGTGACGCCACGGCCCCCCGGGACTCCACATCTGGAATCCTGCACTTTGACTGAATGAAGCCTCCCAGAGTTCTGCAATCTTCCTCTTCTGTCAGGTTGTTACAATTTTATATTTGACTTATTCTCAGTAATATCTGCTCCTGGGAAAGCTGGGTGACAACCAACATGGCTGCCGATAACCAGACAGCTTTCCTGGCCCCCTGTAGGAGCTGTGATGGCAGATATATTGGGCTTTCCCAGAGGCTGATTTCTCACTTCTCTCCGTTTCTGGGAAAGTTGGGTGTCAACCAACATGTCTGCCATGCAGTGCGTCACCCGTTTTTATCTGAGTGACATGTGAGAGGGTGATGGGCTCTGTGCATCCCCATGAATATAATGGCCGAACTACAACCTGCCAGAGCTTATGTGATCCAAAGTAGGGAGGGGTAATGATCAGGGTCTGGGAAAGCTGGGTGACACCTCCTATGAGCACTGTTATGGCTACCAGGGGGATTGAGAGTCTCGGGGGCTGATATTTTTAGGGAGATTCTTATTATGAAGTCTCGGCCTCCGTCCGTTATCGTTTCCGCCCTTTTATTTGGATTTCGATAATTTGTCAGTGGATCTTCTCAGGGAGAGCAGTGTACGTTTATCTCGTTGTCGTCCTTCTGATGAATGTTACAGATGTGGCCTCTAGAGGGCGCCCCCTCACCACAGAGGAGCTGAGGCATCGAAAACCTGCGGCTCGTGGAGGATCAGACGAGAGAAGTGAAGACTGGAGAAGACCTGAGATGTAAATCTGATGCCTCCTCATGTGGAGTATTGATCCGTGATTCCCCGCTCTGCTTGCTGTGCAGATGCAGAATATTACCTATATACCACCCCACCTGCAGACTTCTGGTTGTACCCCCTTTTGCCGACCCTTCAGTTTATCTTCTCCCCTTTTTGCAGATCCATTGCTTATCCCTATCCCCCCATGTGTTGACCTCTGGCATACTGCGCTCCTTTATATATAATCGCCCCACATCCTCCCCCGTTTGCTGTTCTGGTCTGTTGCACCCATTTTCTGATTGCCGACAAATTGCCCACTTATTTTCAGGTGACTGATGTGATACCCCAACAGATCGTCCCCCTTCTATGTAGTGCTGATGTAGTGTTAGAGCTGCAGCGTATCACAGGTGCCTCTTCGGCATATTTTTAGGGCATATTGTACCCCCTTTTGCAGATCCATTACCCTGCCCTCCCATTTGGCTGACCTCTGTCAGACTTCTCCGCTTTTGGAAACCTCCGGCATATTCCCCCCTTGACCTATCATCCCTGTTTTGTCTGCATATTGCTGTGTGGCATCATTTCCCGTTTTACAGATCTCCGGTTATTCTCTCACCTCCACCTTTCCATCACTCCACCCTTCCGTCACTCCACCCTTCCGTCACTCCACCCTTCCGTCACCCCACCCTTCCGTCACCCCACCCTTCCGTCACCCCACCCTTCCGTCACCCCACCCTTCCGTCACTCCACCCTTCCGTCACTCCACCCTTCCGTCACTCCACCCTTCCGTGAGAAGGTCCACCATGGTTTGCCCCCTGTAATCACTGATCTTGTGCCCAGACCCAGGTAAAGGGAAAAAGTGGAAGTGACGTCGGATATGAGGTTGACCATTTTCTTAGTTGTAACTTTCATTGAGATACGGCTTCATGTCCAGGGAGGCGCAGCGCGGCGTCATGTCAGGTACCCGAGGAATAACCGGGCAGAGGAATATTACTGCATCTCTGTCCACCCCTCCAGCCATGATTCCATTGCTTCTTCACTGCATTATTCATCCCTGCCCACCGCTGCCTGTCCCTACCTCCGCTGCCCGTCCCTACCTCCGCTGCCCATCCCTACCTCCGCTGCCCGTCCCTACCTCCGCTGCCTGTCCCTACCTCCGCTGCCTGTCCCTACCTCCGCTGCCCGTCCCTACCTCCGCTGCCTGTCCCTACCTCCGCTGCCTGTCCCTACCTCCGCTGCCTGCCCCTACCTCCGCTGCCTGCCCCTACCTCCGCTGCCTGTCCCTACCTCCGCTGCCTGTCCCTACCTCCGCTGCCTGTCCCTACCTCCGCTGCCTGTCCCTACCTCCGCTGCCTGTCCCTACCTCCGCTGCCTGTCCCTACCTCCGCTGCCTGTCCCTACCTCCGCTGCCTGTCCCTACCTCCGCTGCCTGTCCCTACCTCCGCTGCCTGTCCCTACCTCCGCTGCCTGCCCCTACCTCCGCTGCCTGCCCCTACCTCCGCTGCCTGCCCCTACCTCCGCTGCCTGCCCCTACCTCCGCTGCCTGTCCCTACCTCCGCTGCCTGTCCCTACCTCCGCTGCCTGCCCCTACCTCCGCTGCCTGCCCCTACCTCCGCTGCCTGCCCCTACCTCCGCTGCCTGCCCCTACCTCCGCTGCCTGCCCCTACCTCCGCTGCCTGCCCCTACCTCCGCTGCCTGCCCCTACCTCCGCTGCCTGCCCCTACCTCCGCTGCCTGCCCCTACCTCCGCTGCCTGCCCCTACCTCCGCTGCCTGTCCCTACCTCCGCTGCCTGTCCCTACCCCCGCTGTCTGTCCCTTCCTCCCTCCCTACCTCTCCTGTCTGTCCCTTCCTCCCTCCCTCTGCTGTCTGTCCCTACCTCCGCTGCCTGTCCCTACCTCCGCTGCCTGTCCCTACCTCCGCTGCCTGTCCCTACCTCCGCTGCCTGTCCCTACCTCCGCTGCCTGTCCCTACCTCCGCTGCCTGTCCCTACCTCCGCTGCCTGTCCCTACCTCCGCTGCCTGTCCCTACCTCCGCTGCCTGCCCCTACCTCCGCTGCCTGCCCCTACCTCCGCTGCCTGCCCCTACCTCCGCTGCCTGCCCCTACCTCCGCTGCCTGCCCCTACCTCCGCTGCCTGCCCCTACCTCCGCTGCCTGCCCCTACCTCCGCTGCCTGCCCCTACCTCCGCTGCCTGCCCCTACCTCCGCTGCCTGCCCATACCTCCGCTGCCTGCCCCTACCTCCGCTGCCTGTCCCTACCCCCGCTGTCTGTCCCTTCCTCCCTCCCTACCTCTCCTGTCTGTCCCTTCCTCCCTCCCCCTGCTGCCTGTCCCTACCTCCGCTGCCTGTCCCTACCTCCGCTGCCTGTCCCTACCTCCGCTGCCTGTCCCTACCTCCGCTGCCTGTCCCTACCTCCGCTGCCTGTCCCTACCTCCGCTGCCTGTCCCTACCTCCGCTGTCTGTCCCTTCCTCCCTCCCTCCCTACCTCTGCTGTCTGTCCCTTCCTTCCTCCCTCCCTCTGCTGTCTGTCCCGTCCCTCCCTCTCTCCCTCCCTCCCTCTGCTGTCTGTCCCGTCCCTCCCTCCCTACCTCTGCTGTCTGTCCCTTTCTCCCTCCCTACCTCTGCTGTCTGTCCCTTTCTCCCTCCCTACCTCTGCTGTCTGTCCCTTCCTACCTCCCTACCTCTGCTGTCTGTCCCTTCCTACCTCCGCTGCCTGTCCCTTCCTCTGCTGTCTGTCCCTTGTCACTGTCTGCTGCACTGATATGAACATGGATCTGATGTTCAGGGCGTTCAGTCTCCGCCGCCGCACACCACACATTCAGTCTCCCCTGGATTTTTCTGAGTGCCCTCCTTTTTTATTGGGGCCATTTCTTACCACATGTGAGTGATGTTTAGTGGATCATGACCTAGGAGAAGTTTTTAAAACCAGTCTGGTAAATCTCGTGAACAATTTCCTTCTCCATAAAAGAACGCAGGATCCATCACAGGCAGAATCCAGGCTGCTGTAAAACGCTCTGCGTCCCGCTGATCCCGCCATTGCAATGATATTTTATATTATGTACGTGTCCTTTGTGCACCGCAAGCTGCTCCAACTGTAAAGGCGAATGAAAAGCAGGTCCTCGCTATCTCAATGATTTCTGCTTGCTGTCACTGAGTGGGAACAATTTTTTTTGCATCCAGAGCAGGTAAAATGTATCAGAATCCAGTCGTTTTACCTTACAGGGGTTTGTCTAGACTTGACAGGTTTTCAGCCACTGGCTATATATAAAACCAGGAAGCTTTTTTTTTTTTTTTTAAGGCTCTGTTCACATCTGTGTTGAGGCCAAGATCACACACACGCGGTTTTTGGCTCAGGAATGGACAAAAAAAGAAAGGAGATGAATCCGTCTTTTCCTTTCTTTTTGGATTAACTTCTGGCTTTTAGGTAAAAAAATAAAACAGCCAAAAACTGCATCAAACTGTGTGTGAACCTGGCCGAATAGAAGCAGAACAACGAAAATAACGACGGTGACGGATCATCACAGGACGGACACCAACTATTACCTATAATGGGGTCCGCCGGATTTTCGTCACGGTTTTTGTTATTTTACCGGATAAATGAGTGCTGCGTGCTTCGCTGCTCTGACCGGATCCTCCAACGTAGAAGTGAACGCAGGCTGATCCGCACGCATCCTAAACATTGGTCCTAGATCACGTGGGGTCGACCTGCGACAATATTACATGTAGGTCGGGCTGAGCGATTTTGCCCAAAAAATTAAAACTAGATTTTTTTCAACACTTTGGGTGATTTTTCGATTTGAATCTCGCATTTTCTTATTTTTTTTCCTGTTTATCAGAAATACCAAGAGATAATGTAATAAATGATTTTCTTTATATAACTTTTTAACATATATTTCTATAATTGGACGTAACTTAATCTAATTGATTTTAACTTCTGTGTTCCCCGGCAGGGAACAGGTTAACAGGATCTATAATCAATGGTGCGCTGCGTTCAATAACATGCCCCTCTGCCCGTCACCCCCCTCCAGCCGGCCTCCGACATTGCAGCGAGAGCAGTGTAAATTGCAGCCGGGCAGATAGCGCCAAGCGGGCACTCTGGGCCGAGATTACATGATAGTGTCAGAAGTGTGAGCGGCACCCGGTGCAGTACCGGTCCCACCATGGAGGGTTAAATAACTCACACAACCGTGATTGGACCGTGAAAATGGTCCGCCGGATTTCCCAGCCCGATCATGGTACATGTGAACGGGACTCCCGGCATCCGTCATTTTGGCCGCAGTCACACGACAGTGAAAAAAAAATGGCCATTAAAAACTGATCAATTGTAGAATTTCATGGCCGTTTTGCATCCGTGTCTCCAGATGGATCTCCTTTGTCAGGTTTTTTATTTGTCCCAATCCCCTGAAAACCCCACAGTGCCCATATAGATAATGCCACAGTGCCCACATATAGTGCCACACACCCTTGCAGATGCGCAGCACCACATCCACTTGTAGATCACCCCCCCTTCTTGCAGATATCGCCACTGTAGCTGCCACTAGGAGCTGAATCTCTGACCAGAGGCTGCTGACACTTTGACCGTGGATACAGCTCCTAGTGGGAGCTACAGTGGCGCGATCTACAAGAAGGGGGGGGGGGTGCGATCTGCAAGGGCAGTTAGTATCTACAGGGCAGTGTGGCACTATACTAGGAGTCTCTGCTTCCTCCACGGAACTGCTGGTAGGTACTGTATAATTTTGTTTAGTACAGAACAGCAATGCCGTGGGGAAGCAGAGACAGGGCGGGGCGCAGCTTCTCAGACGGACGGACCAAGCAGTGACGTGGCGGCGGGGCCGAGCTTCCCCCTCCAGCGCGGCACGCCACTAGAGAATCTATTTCAATGATTCTGTTAAAAAAAACAGAATCGTCAGAGGCCTTGAGGGCGAATTAATCGGATTAATCGCCCAGTCCTACCAGTAGGAGAGCAAAGCCGCTGCAAATTAATAGCTTCATCCGTCGATAAGAACGGCTTCGGGGAGTTTGTTTGTATATAATGGAGCAGGATGAAAAGTTTTACTTCCTGGTTCTGTGTCTGTGGGGGGAGGAGGAGCTGCAAGCGAGAGCAGGAAGAAGGAGAGGGGAAGAGGAGCTACAAGCGAGAGCAGGAAGAAGGAGAGGGGAAGAGGAGCTACAAGCGAGAGCAGGAAGAAGGAGAGGGGAAGAGGAGCTACAAGCGAGAGCAGGAAGGAGAGGGGAGGAGGAGCTGCAAGCGAGAGCAGGAAGGAGGAGAGGGGAGGAGGAGCTGCAAGCGAGAGCAGGAAGAAAGAGAGGGGAGGAGGAGCTGCAAGCGAGAGCAGGAAGAAGGAGAGGGGAAGAGTAGCTACAAGCGAGAGCAGGAAGAAGGAGAGAGGAGGAGGAGCTGTAAGCGAGAGCAGGAAGAAGGAGAGGGGAGGAGGAGCGGCAAGCGAGAGCAAGAAGGAGAGGGGAGGAGGAGCTGCAAGCGAGAGCAGGAAGAAGGAGAGGGGAGGAGGAGCTGCAAGCGAGAGCAGGAAGGAGAGGGGAGGAGGAGCTGCAAGCGAGAGCAGGAAGGAGAGGGGAGGAGGAGCTGCAAGCGAGAGCAGTAAGGAGGAGAGGGGAGGAGGAGCTGCAAGCGAGAGCAGGAAGAAAGAGAGGGGAGGAGGAGCTGCAAGCGAGAGCAGGAAGAAGGAGAGGGGAAGAGGAGCTACAAGCAAGAGCAGGAAGAAAGAGAAGGGAGGAGGAGCTGTAAGCGAGAGCAGGAAGGAGTGAGAGCAGGAAGGAGAGGGGAGGAGGAGCTGCAAGCGAGAGCAGGAAGGAGAGGGGAGGAGGAGCTGCAAGTGAGAGCAGGAAGGAGAGGGGAGGAGGAGCTGCAATCGAGAGCAGGAAGGAGAGGGGAGGAGGAGCTGCAAGTGAGAGCAGGAAGAAGGAGAGGGGAGGAGGAGCTGCAAGTGAGAGCAGGAAGAATGATCATAGCTTGTTACGGTCATTTCTCCCTCGCTGTACAGCCTCCAGTTACCACAGGGTGGGATACAGGAACTTTTGTTCATGTTATCATCCCTATTACCAATGAGTCAGAATTTGTGCTCTCTGATCGTCCTATGGAGGGGGCTCTTTTATTTTTTTACCTTACTATTATCTAATCCCCACATTCGACTCATCAGGACATTTGTTGATTTGAGACTCAATATTTTGCGTCCTCTGGATCGCAGAGGTTTTTGGTCTCTTCAGTTCTGGATATGATATGAATATCTCTGATTGTAGACAGAAGTGGCCTGTATGATCTCTGCACAACCTGTACTTATATATTTAGGAGGTGTTTTTGCGTCTCCGGCTCCGCAGGGTTCACACTTTTACCCATCTACCTGAATTCTTATGCTTTTACCCAGTACTACGCTTTTGATCCAAAATTGCTTAAAGGTGCCTATAGGTGTAAAGGGCCGGGTGGCATTTTTACAATGTGTAAGGTGTCTACCTTCAGAAAGTATGTATGTATGTGTGTGTGTATATATGTGTATATATATATATATATATGTGTTTTTTATTTTATCATTTTGTTTTATTTGTGTTTTGTCTAACGTGGGAACATTGTCTGGGAAGTGAAAGGGTTAATCTAATGATTCCTAGAGAGGTCGGCACCGAGAGTCATGAAATGCAACTGGATCCTGTATGTCCCGGAGAGCTCGGCTACAGGAGGGTCCCGTGCCCCCGGCGGCCGTCGCTCTTCTTTTATTCACAAGTGGTTATAGAAGATGTAATTACCCCGAGCGCGGAGGCTCATTCTGTTTTACTGTTCATATAACTGGCAAAGCAACGTTAATAGCGTGACACATTTATAGCCATCAAGCCCCAGTCCGCTAATCATCCCTGTTGTTCTTAGGGAAATTTACCACCCTAATAAAATGCTGCTCAGCTCATTATCATACAGAGTGGAGAACACCGGGGGGCACCGCGCTCCTCAGCCCCCGACACCGGAGGACACTGGTCCCAATGTAACCGCTACTGAGAATGACTGTATAGGGGATGGAAAGGTGGCCGTGCAGCGTTCTCCGTTTACTACTATAGGAGTTACGGAAATAGCCGACCCCCCCCCCCCCATTTTCCACATAGGTGGGGGTTGCAGAAGCAGCACTCGCACCCATCAGACATTTTATGGCCTAACCTATAGACTTGCCATACCTGACTGAGATGGGAATATCCCTTTTAATTGTGTAATAAAAAGTTCTGTAACTTTCTAGTATACTTTGCGTTTCAATGTATCATAATTTTTTTTAAGATCTCTACTTGCGGTCAGTGAATGGAGTTATTCTTGATTACATTTAGATGGTGAGATCCTGCACAGACCTTCTACTTCTCAACGCTGGAGTTTGTTATAATCGTGTCCAGTTTAGACAATCCTCGAAACAATGGACTTCAGACTGATACATTTTGTCTGCACTGATACATTGTAGCGAACTCAGGACAGAAGGGACATTTTTTGCTGCTGATGGATTTAGCTCACAGAGGATTGTATAGACTGGGTGCGATTCTAACAAATCCTGAAAGATTTTTAGTTCATGTTTCTATTCACTAAAAGAAAATAGAGATCTTGAAAATGGTTAAGAAGTGCAACGCAAAGTGTAGTAGAGAGTTGCAGAACTTTTCTTATATATTTTTTTTTAACCAGGACGCCCCTTTGAGCATCTCTCAGTCCAAATAATAAAACTTCTTCCATGTGTTCAGGAAGGTCTGTCCTCTCTATTGGAGCAGAAGTTTATGCTACACACCGGCTTGTGGTGTACGGGACGTTGTGACTATTGTCGGACATGTTGGAGACCACAGAGGGCTGTCTTCTGTCACCCGGTCACCCAGTATGTACACGCGCACCAGCAGACTTAGTACTCTGTCAGGGAGCGCTCCCACATGACAGCCCACATTCAGTACGGCACACTCACTTTTTAGTGTTTGTATGGATTTCACAATCTTGGAGGAAACCTTTGTAATAATCCGTTAACCACAACAATATTAAATAATATAATTATACCAGAGGCGTAACTGGAATTAGGGGATTCGTTTCTGTTCCAATGCACATAAAATAAAAAGAGAATCTACTTTGCGAAAGATGTTGTATAGGTTTGTGTCTACGGCTTCTATATAGAGCTGTGTCTCCATGGCAACAGACAACAAACCCTGTGTAGTCTGATCCTGCAGTCAGGCTCCCGTGTTCGGTCCGTGAGATACGGACTGTATGTCGGCTGTATGACTATGATGCTAGGAGTACGGCTCCCGGTCCGGGAAACGCGCCCGACATACGTTCCTTATTTCACTGACCGGACACGACCATGTGACTAAGGCCTGATAACCCTAAATTTGGTAACAAGAAGAAAGGGGCAGATGGAAGACAATATGACTAAAGGATCAGACTACACAGGGTTTGTTTTGTTGTCTGTTACCATGGAAACACATGCATTGGAGTAATACAAGAAAATTGGTGGCAAAAAGTGTACGTAGTCGCTTCCTGGTTCCCATTGAATGACCGCAAGCAGAGTTCTTGAAAAATCATGAGGAATTGATACAAAAAGTTTATTGGAAAATGGTGTAACTTTTCATCCTACAAAGAATAGGCTTTATTTGCGAAATCTGGAGTACCCCTTTAAGCAGGACCCCTGGGGTTTGCCAATTGCTGTAGGTTTCTGCTAGGACCTCCTGTGATCAGTCTATAGCAAGAACACTCGGCTTTGGCTAATACCGGGGGGCCACCCTGGAGAGGGGTGCCCAAAGAGGCATCCACCATAATAAAGCGTGACCTGAGCTGCGGGTGCCGGACCCTCCATCACTATGTCTGGCCCCGTCTCACAATTCCGTATTAATCCGTCGCCCGGTCTGTCGCGGTTTCCTGAGGTCGCTCCCGGCCCCCCGTTTTCATATTCCTTCTCCTGCTGTAAAGAAGAAACTTCACTTCCATCCGTCAACATCAGAAACCTCGTCCATCAAGAACATCCATTTCTGCTTCCTTCCCGGCGGGTTCAGGCACCTCTCTCCGCTCAGACTCCATAAACACCCCGCCGGGCTGTCAATACGAAGATTTATTACCTGACCGCCGGCGAGGGCGAAAGAAAAATGTATGAAACGCTGCCAAGCCAGACTCCGAATTACTTGTCAAACTCGTAAGTTTCTTCCCTCCCCCAGTTTGTCGCCTCCAACACGTTGACATTACGCGGTAATTGCCGAGTACCCACGATGAGATGCGGCGGCGGCGGCGTACTGTCAGCACGCAATGTCTTAATGAGACGCTCATCGCTGGCAGGAGTGACTGCTCGTCGTCTCGTTTGTTCTACAGGCGCAGGAAACTGCGATCCTTTCATCCCGGTAGGATTATTATATAGGGACACGGATCTCGCTTAACATTGTAGTCGTCATTTGGAGCCCTCGCGCTACAATCCGCCGCTCGTTAGGTAAATACATGAGGGGGGGGCTGGTTTACATCCGCATATAAATCATTCGTCGTCGCTGAAGAGAACAGTCTGCCCCGCGGAGCTCATCATCTAAATGACGGACGCTCCTGCCACATGGAAGGGTCACCGCTTCATCACGTGACCCTAAATATAGACCAATTAAAGTAAAGCCTCCCAAATACCAAACTAGTCTACAATCTATTACTACAGGGGCGTTGGGACCCTACCAGCGATGACAACGTCCCCATTCCTCGGTCAGTTTCCATTGAAGTGAATAGGAGATTCCGCCTGCGTGAGCCATAAGGGTCTATGGTGGAGGCAGCCCATTAATGGGGGTGCTCTGCCTGGGACAGACTCTTTATCAGAAGGGTTCCCCCACAAGCTGATTACTGATCGTCACTGACGCCCTGTGATCTGTGGGGAACAGCAAGTGGTCAACTTCCCTGCAGCGCCACCAGAGGAGAAATTAAGCATTACATGGTTCCTATGGACATGAATGGGCTGTCCGTGTAATGTTAAGACGAGACCCCCTTTATTCCCCCCCCCCTAATATTCTGGATTACCTTTTATAAGCAAGTTAGACGTGAGTTTTGTAAACTGCATAACCAATTAAATGTACATCCAATCGGTACCAATAGGGGGCGCCTTCCTACTGCACCACCACAGGCGGACGCTTCCCCGGAACGTCAGTATAGGGGTGCTGTTTAGTGGGTACCCGCTGAATTTACTCTTGAAAAACAGAGATGAAGAAGAGGTCTGTAAATTATTTGTGATTCTAAGGCGATGTTCACACGGCAAACGAAAAACGGCTGTAAAATACTGAGCTTTTCTAGGGAAAACCGCCTCTGATTTTCAGCCGTTTTTTATGCATCGTGTTTTTTTATATGTTTTTACGGCCGTTTTTGGAGCTGTTTTTCTATTGAGACAATGAAAAACGGCTCCAGAAGTGACACGTGTTTTTTTTCACGCGCTGTTTTTACAATCGGCCGCATAAATAAACGCCCCGCTGGAACGAAACGCCATTTTTCCTATTGAAATCAATGAGCAGATGTTTGGAGGCGTTCAGCTTCAGTATTTTTAGCCATTTTTCGGGGGGTTTACGGCCGTGTGTACAGACCCTTAGAGGAAACCTGTGACCCGGCGTGCCAGTCAGGGGTCTGATGACTACGGCAGCGAGATACAAATGCCCCTTCTTCTTGAACGTTCTTGCCCATGACTTATGGCGTCCGTGTGATGTTCTACCAGAGTAGTGGGCACAATCGTATATAGCCTGCCGAAGTGCCAGTCAGGGGTTTGCCCCACATATGCCCCTCCCTCCTCATCGGGCAGAGGGTGGTCCTAAAACATGAACTTCCTTCTAATTACTCAGAGGGTGAAACTTACTACTTTTTTTCCAGGTTTTATGTAAATAAAGTTTTATTAGAAAATAAGTAAAAAGTTCCGTAAATTTCTGATCTACTTTTTTCAGTTCCTCGCTGTTTTCAAGATCTCTGCTGGCTGTCAGTGAATGGGAACATTTATGTTTTATATTTACATCTATTCATTTGGTACAATTGTATTCAGTCTAGGAAATATGAATAAAACAGCCTGGACTTCAGACTGATACATTTTACCTGCACTGATACATTGTAGCAAACAACCAGAACAAGAGAGGTTTGTGCTGCTGATGTGCTTAGTCCACTGTATTAATGAGACCGTCACTGGCCCTTTAAGTCCTAAAATACGCCGTTCAGTCAAGGGGTTAACATCGCCCCCGGGCTTGGATGACAGGAGTATATAAGGTCTGATTACGCTTCCTGTACGATGACACTCCGCGCACGTGTTGGTTCCGGCCTCGCTAGTCGCCACAGTCGGGATGGATGGTCCTTGTAGAATAATTATAAAATCCAGTAGTGGCTCGCGTTGGTTGAGTGAGTTTAGAAGGAGTAGGATCTCAATCTTCCCTCTAATAGGCCTGTGACAGTCAGCGCGGCGGGCGGCCGCGGGCCCCTCGTGCGACCGGCTGTATTGTCATTAAACACCAGGTAGCTGAGAACAGGCCTCAGGAAGCCCCGAGTACTCCCGGCTTTGACAGCGGCTATTAGTCATCGCCAGGCTACCCAGACGTGTCACGCGGCAATCCGGACGACTGCTTAAAGTGACTTATTGCCCCTGTCTGCGCGCCGCCATTGTGATTTGATAATCGGTAAATGTTTGTCAAAGATGAATTTGCTCCTTTATTCAGTGCAGTGTACGGGGACAAAATGAAAAGAAGCGCGCTGCCAATCACAGGGAGCGGGACACCGGGGACAAGGCACCGAGAAAGAAGGGGGACTCCTAACTTACAGGGGAGTCTAAGGCCTCATGCACACGACCGTGTTTTTGCGTCCGCAATTCCCCCGAAAATCCACGGGAGAATTGCGGCCCCATTCTTTTCTATGGGGCCGTGCACACGACCGTAGTTTTTGCGGTCCGTGCACGGCCCGGGAGCCCGGACCGCAGAAAGTACGGCCATGTCTTATTACGGTCCGGAGTTGCGGTCCGGGCTCATTGAAAACAATGGCCGCGGCCATGTGCATGTGCGGGCGGCTTGCGGCTGACAGTCCGCTGACAGTCCGCAGCCGGCCGACCCGAAAATCACGGCCGTGCACACGGCTACGGTCGGGCTACGGTCGTGTGCATGAGGCCTAACTGTGGCCAAAAAATAGTCTATCCTATCTATCTATCTATCTATCTATCTATCTATCTACCATATATCTATCTCATATCTATCTATCTATCTATCTATCTATCTATCTATCTATCTATCTATCTATCTATCTATCTATCTATCTATCTATCTATCATCTATCTATCTATCTATCTATCTATCTATCTCATATCTATCTATCTATCTATCTATCTATCTATCTATCTATCTATCTATCTATCTATCTATCTATCTATCTATCTATCTATCTATCTATCTATCTATCTATCTATCTATCTATCTATCTATCTATCTATCTATCTATCTATCTATCTCATATCCTATCTATCTATCTATCTCCTATCTATCTATCTATCATCTATCATCTATCATCCATCCATCCATCCCTCCCTTGCTGTGTAATATGTTTGCACTATACGGGGAATACATCTTTTTCTCCTTTGTGAATTCCTTTTTTCCGGCATCCTGAGATATAATGTGAAATTTCACAGAAACTAGAGCCGATGACCATGAGAGACGTGATAAAGAAATTCTCTGATAATCCAGAATATTTTATAATCCAGCACCGGTCAAGTCCAATTGATGCCGGAGTACAGTAATATACCGTATATATAATATTGAGCATATACGATCGCTAGTGCGTCCTGTTGTCTGACCCCCGCACACTGCATTGTATGAGGAGTCCGCGCTGTGCTCCTGTCGTCTGACCCCCGCACACTGCGTTGTATGAGGAGTCTGCGCTGCGCTCCTGTCGTCTGACCCCCGCACACTGCGTTGTATGAGGAGTCCGCGCCGCGCTCCTGTCGTCTGACCCCCGCACTCTGCATTGTATGAGGAGTCCGCGCCGCGCTCCTGCCGTCTGACCCCCGCACTCTGCATTGTATGAGGAGTCCGCGCCGCGCTCCTGCCGTCTGACCCCCGCACTCTGCATTGTATGAGGAGTCCGCGCCGCGCTCCTGTCGACTAACCACCGCACACTGCATTGTATGAGGAGTCCGCGCCGCGCTCCTGCCGACTAACCACCGCACTCTGCGTTGTATGAGGAGTCCGTGCCGCGCTCCTGTCGACTGACCACCGCACTCTGCGTTGTATGAGGAGTCCGTGCCGCGCTCCTGTCAACTAACCACCGCACACTGCGTTGTATGAGGAGTCCGCGCCGCGCTCCTGTCGTCTGACCCCCGCACACTGCATTGTATGAGGAGTCCGCGCCGCGCTCCTGTCGTCTGACCCCCGCACTCTGCATTGTATGAGGAGTCCGCGCCGCGCTCCTGTCGTCTGACCCCCGCACTCTGCATTGTATGAGGAGTCCGCGCCGCGCTCCTGTCGTCTGACCCCCGCACTCTGCATTGTATGAGGAGTCCGCGCCGCGCTCCTGTCGTCCTGTATTTCTCGCAGTGACGAGGAGATGTGATTTATTATTCTCCTATAGGAACATGTATTTATGTGAAGTTTCCAGCGTTGGAGCCCCCGGGAGCGACGCAGCGTTTATCAGAGACAGGACACTGATCATCGGCCCCTGCCCAGCGCGGCGCCGGCCCCGGGGAGACATTTATGCGGCTGAGTTTGTGTTCCGGATAATGTGAGAATCCAGCGCTGGACTGATAAGTCGCTGGCGTTGTCCTCGCGTGGTCGCTTCACGGAGAGTTCTCCCAGACGGTCGCAGTATCCGGCTAATGTCAGCGCACAATGTAAATAAATGGTCACATAGTCGCATGGACACCGCGCACCGTATCACCGCGCGGTCACAGACCAGATACGTAGTCCGTAAAACAACGTATCGGATGTAATGACGTTTCCTCTCGTTACCCGAATCTTAGAGGGGTTGTCCCAGAATCAACAATTTATATGGTCTGATCGCTGGGGCCCCAAGTGGTCCGCAGATTAGGGGTCAGTAACCCCCCCGTTATTCCTCACTGCACCCCCCACAGTAAGGAGGAGCTTGAAAGGAGCGGCGTTCGAGCACTTTACACGACGGTTTCCATCATTCCCACAGACTTCGGTTAGGATGGCACCGCGCATGCTCGACCACCGCTTTATTCATACCCCTCCTCACTGCGGTCGTGCATCGTGGCGGAGCGGTGAGTTGGGGACCCCTATTCTTGCGATCGGTGGGGCCCCCGGCGAACAGACAATTCTCACCTCTCCTGTGAATAGGGGATTAAATGTAGATTCCTGGACAACCCCTTTATATGGGGCTCATACACTGTAGGTTGGCCGAACCCGACGATTATCTAATGTATATTCTAGTTCTGATTCTCCACGACGGCCGATGTCTGGGCTAAGCAGGATCGGGCGGTTGCATTTCAGTAGGCTGATCCCTTCTTCAGATAAGCGGTTTCCAGGTGTGCCTGGCAGCCATTTATTCCCCTCTCCACATTATGAGCACCTGCAGGCTCGGCCGGTATCGGGAGATCGGGAGGAATCGGTCGACCGCTATCGAAGGTGTATATCCGCCTTCTACAGATCTGGATCATGGAGTCTCCAATACTATAGGATGGGCACAGACCAGACGGAAATATATTCTTCTTAAATCCCACATTCATCTCCCTTCACTTATTTAATTGGACCAATTAGTTGTTAGCGGCGACCTCTGACCTCCTGCCAAATCAACCGGAGAGCAGTCGTCTCCATGTCTGTAGAAAGCATGACCCCGGAGAGAACGATAATGACAATCCGTAGGGCGCGCTAGATGGTGCGGGGTGCACTATATATCTGTCCCTGACTATCTCTAAGTCGAATACAGGGGAGGGAGTATCTGGTACCACGTCCTGTGAGCATCGTGCAACCGGCGGGGTCAACAAACCAAGGGATGGGGTAATAATAGAGACTTATTGGTTACTAAATCCCCCCCTCCCTGGAAGGTTGCACTGTGTTCTCCTGACACTACACAAACCAGACTCCACCATCCGGAGAACAAGAGTCCCAGTGGTGGTGACGGCTTTACACTCCTTCAGCTGCCACTTGGCATTGAGGTTTACGATCTCAGGCTTGTGTGCTATGGATACCCCCAATACTTGTGCTGATTTTGCTTCTCTTTGGCTTGGATGTTGGCAGTGGGCATTGCACCCTCTCCGTTTCTGCGCTCAGTCCTAAGCTCTTGTGCGGCCGCCATGTCACGGTTGAGCAGTGCTGAACGTCTACACTGTTCCAATAAGAGAGAAGGAACCTCCGAGGACCAGGCGGACTGTCTCTTCAGTATGACCCATTCTACTTCTTATGATTGATTATGGAGATATTCGGGCTGGGTGCCGGATTTTATACACCGAACGGCAATGGGCGCAGCTGAAATGGTAAAACGCTCTTATTAGAGGGGGCACATACTTTTGCCCTTGTTGTGTGAGATAATTTTAATGACTAAGAACCTACATGTCTGAACCCCCTGGTCGCTATTCGGAGACCTTTTTTCCACTGATTTTGACTAGAGACGATCTTTACAGCGCTGTGGAATACGTTGGCGCAATGTAAGCTACATAAAATAAAGAACTCTAACACGTCGTGAGATCATTTCACGATGTGCAGGATGGAGAGGGGCGCCAGGACTTTTGCATTACATCCCGCAACTGTAGTTATTTGTGAATGCAGCAACCATGTTATACCAAGAGAGGACCGCAGCAGCCTGCACTGTAGCGCCCCCATCTGGCTAACTGATCAATGTTATCAATAAAGGAGCCACAAACTTGAGATGCACCAGGAAGTGTGAAGACTGAAATAGGCCCCGGGACCGTGTGCCAGAAAGTAATCGGCCGCTGCAATAAAGACACATAGCGCTGTATAAATATCCGGAGCCCAACTGATAATGAGGAACTTCTATATAAAGCAAGTGTCAGGTGTGAGGGGGTCGTGTCCATAGAAAAGCCGCTGCTCACAGGGGAGACATGATATCACACAATGATGCCTCCTCCGGTCTCCAGCAGGGGGGGCCACACACATCCGACAGTCCACAGGGACATCCACGCAAAGGACGCATGTGTCAGAATAATTGTCTGTGGATACAACCAAGTTCTGTGCGGAGTTTGCTCGCTCTTCCGGAAGACGAACGAGCAAATTAACCCCCGCAGTATGACAAGAAATTCCCCAGTGACCACTCTGACAGACAAAACACGGACACCTTATAGTGAATCTCCATTATTATTTTTTTATAACATTTTAATTTCATAATATATCTTTATAGAGGTTGGAGCTCCAGAATCCAGAACTTCAAATCCTCCTGTTAGCCAAGTTATAAATGTCAAAAATCCTGTGTGCCTGCAACCACCACTAGGGGGAGCTCACTTTATACTGTGCTATTGAGTTTTATGTATAGTAAGCTCCCCTAGTGGTGGCTGCAGGTAGTGAGAATGTTCTCATGTAACTCTACATACAGATATATACAGCTCCCATAGAGCTACATGATAAAATTCTGCTGCCTACAGCCACCACTAGGGGAGCTCACTACATACAGATATATACAGCTCCCATAGAGTTACATGATAACATTCTGCTGCCTGCAGCCACCACTAGGGGGAGCTCATTACATACAGGTATATACAGCTCCCATAGTTAGCTCCCTCTAGTGGTGACTGCAGGCAGCGGAATGTTATCATGTAACTCTACGGGAGCTGTATATATCTGTATGTAGTGAGCTCCCCCTAGTGGTGGCTGCAGGCAGCGGAATGTTATCATGTAACTCTACGGGAGCTGTATATATCTGTATGTAGTGAGCTCCCCCTAGTGGTGGCTGCAGGCAGCGGAATGTTATCATGTAACTCTACGGGAGCTGTATATATCTGTATGTAGTGAGCTCCCACTAGTGGTGACTGCAGGGAGCAGAATGTTATCATGTAACTCTATGGGAGCTGTATATATCTATATGTAGTGAGCTCCCCCTTGTGGTGGCTGCAGGATGTTATCATGTAACACTATGGGAGCTATATATATCTGTATGTAGTGAGCTCCCCCTAGTGGTGACTGCAGGCAGCAGAATGTTATCATGTAACTCTATGGGAGCTGTATATATCTGTATGTAGTTAGCTCCCCCTAGTGGTGGTTGCAGACAGTAGAATGTTAATATGTAACTGTCTATAAAGGAGATTTGGAGCTCTGTATCAGAAAAACAAAGTGCTGACCATGATGAATAGATGTTTAAAAGAAAAAAAAATGCAAACATAATTTTGAACCTCTTTAGAGTAACACGGAGACTGTGTTCTGGGGTAAAAATTCATCCATATACTTTATAATCGATCCCTGACCAGGTGATGGAGTCGTTCTTACTTCTGCACCAACGACAATGAGAGATTCTGTATTTGACACAGAACTCCACCCAAAATCCAAAGTCGTATCCAGAAATCCAGACTGTGTCGTAGCTTCAGGCTCTGTTCACACTGGCATCATCCATGGTGGATATGTTTGATCTGTTTCCCACCCCCCCAGTGACCTTGTCTCTTTATCATAACACAGGTGCCAACAGAGCCGCCTGCCCTGGCACCTATTGTCTCTGCCAGGCAGTCTTATTTGGCTTCTGGGGCTTCCATTGCTATTATGGAGGTACTATGGCTGTTATGGAGGTACTATGGCTGCTATCACTGTTATGGGGGTACTATGGCTGCTATCCCTGTTATGGGGGTACTATGGCTGCTATCGCTGTTATGGGGGTACTATGACTGCTATCGCTGTTATGGGGGTACTATGGCTGCTATCGCTGTTATGGGGGTACTATGACTGCTATCGCTGTTATGGGGGTACTATGGCTGCTATCGCTGTTATGGGGGTACTATGGCTGCTATCGCTGTTATGGGGGTACTATGACTGCTATCGCTGTTATGGGGCTACTATGGCTGCTATCGCTGTTATGGGGCTACTATGGCTGCTATCGCTGTTATGGGGGTACTATGGCTGTCATCGCTGTTATGGGGGCACTGTGTCTGTCATTGCTCGTGGGAAATATAATAACATATTAGGTAGTTGCTATTTATATAGTGCTCTAATATGTAGTTCAAAAGGTGAAGCGTTGACTTCAAGGATCCCAGAACAGTAGGGATTACACAGGATCTGATGTCCCTCCTTTTCTCTTTCTGCAGCCTCCTCCTCTTCCTCCTCCTCCTCTATGAAAAGTTCATCCTCCAACCGGGTGATAAAAACCCGATACAGGATTGTGAAAAGAAGCGGAACTCCTCCCCTGATGACATCACCTTCATCTACCCTCAGCGCATCACTGAACTGGAGGACACGGTGAGTCCAGACTGCTGTATAGCAATAGTGTCCCTGAAGTGTTATCATCCGCACATAACAGCCCCCCAATATCCTCCGCACTGCACAGCCCCCAATATCATCCGCACTGCACAGCCCCCCAATATCATCCGCACTGCACAGCCCCCCAATATCATCCGCACTGCACAGCCCCCCAATATCATCCGCACTGCACAGCCCCCCAATATCATCCGCACTGCACAGCCCCCCAATATCATCCACACATAACAGCCCCCCAATATCATCCGCACTGCACAGCCCCCCAATATCATCCGCACTGCACAGCCCCCAATATCATCCGCACTGCACAGCCCCCCAATATCATCCACACATAACAGCCCCCCAATATCATCCACACATAGCCCCCCAATATCATCCGCACTGCACAGCCCCCCGATATCATCCGCACTGCACAGCCCCCGATATCCTCCGCACTGCACAGCCCCCCGATATCATCCGCACTGCACAGCCCCCCGATATCATCCGCACTGCACAGCCCCCCGATATCATCCGCACTGCACAGCCCCCCGATATCATCCGCACTGCACAGCCCCCCACATTATCATCCGCACTGCACAGCCCCTCCCCCTCACATTGTCAGTCCAAACTGTACACAATATTCCCGGTGTATTCTGATTTGTGTGCGTCTCTACTTCTGATTTTCGGCTTGGCAGCAGCCGCCTGACACTGGTTTCTACAGGGGTTTCCAACAAAAGGACATTTATGAAATATTCACCGGATAAGTGATGAACGTCTGATTGTTGGGGGTCCCACTGATCACTAGAACAGAGGTCCCCCCCTTCGTCCTCACTACACGACCGCAGTGAAGAGGATGGGTCGGTGGTCCGGCGTGTACGCGGCCGCTCATTATCTATGGGGCTGACGGAGACCGCAGCGCAGGATAGTGATAAATGTCATTCATGCCACGGCCCATTCAGTCGGTCTCCGTTTCACCCCCCCCCCCCCACACCGCTGACACCGCTAGTTCATTGACCGCTCAACTGGTTGCTCTGATGGAACGGAGTCTGACGCTGACGCTATGTGATGGCTGCGCTGCCGCTGCTGTCCCCTGTACCTGACAAGTGATGATGTCAGCGGTGTGGGGGGGACGGGACTGATGACCCACTCCACCAATACTTTCCACCAATATCCCTAGTCCCACTTGGTGTTGGTTGTCCCCAGTGAGTTACACTTGGGGGTCCCCGGTCTCCGGCAGGGGCTCGCGGCGTCCAGAACAGGAGCCGTTTGTCGCTCGGTGACTGTTCTGAACTTGTTTTTCTCACACATTAGCAGCTGGACATTTTGACACGTCTTGTGCGACTCCAGAATGTCCCTCCCGCTCCCGGGGACGGAGATGTTGCGTGCGGAGTTTTGTCCTTTATCCTGCGCACATTTCTCATCTCCCGTTCTTGGGGACTCCGTGTCTGTTAATAATACTCCGATTTCTCACAGTTCTTCTTAAAGGGGAACTCCACTTTTAGAACCAAACTTCTGACTTATTGCCGCGTGTCTGAAGCCGAGACCCCCACAGATGTTAGGAATGATCGGGGTGAATAGTCCGATATGTACCTGGGCGTCTTCTGTGTGCGGGGGGGAGGGGAGAATTAATGCTTCTCACAGCTGATGATTTGCTACAATGCATCCAATCTATACTCTGTGGTCTAAATAGCCTGGACTCCATGCTGGTACTTTTCCCCGAAACTAATGGACTCCATGCTGGTACTTTTCCCCGAAACTAAGACATTGTAACAAACTATCAGGGCAGGAGAGATGTGCTGTTGATGTGTGAAGCTCAGAGCATTGTCTGGACTACTGGATATCATTGTAACAAACCCTCAGCTGTGAGAAGTATTGAGTCTTAAGTAACAAGGCTACTGGATAGCTGCATCTCATCACAAAACACCGTATACAGCATGCTCTTCATAGGGCCGACAGACTCTATGTATAAAATGCTCACCGTTTCAAGATCTCTGCTTGCTGTTGGTGAATGGAAACATTCGTTGTTTACACGGAGGATGAAGAAACATTCTTTCTTTTATACTCGTCACAGCTGAAGGGCTTGTTACTATGTTTCAGTGTAGGTAAGAGTCCAGGACAGGATAGAGATCTGTGCTGCTGCTGGGTATAGTTGACAGAGAATTTTCTACACTGATACATTGTAACAAGCCCGTCAAGTGTGTTAGGACTAGTTTACACTGAGTTTTTTTGACACGGATACCGTCGGAAACTGCGCCAAAAAACTGTCTGAAATCGCCTCCCATTGATTTCAAGAGGCGGAGGCGTTTTAGTTCCATGAGCGGAAAAAAACGCTCAGGGGGTCGGGAAATAAAAACGCCATTCTCTTCCGTCTTTCCCATTGACATCAATGGGAGGCAGAATATGCGACTGAAAAACACCGCAAAAAACGCGGCAAAGAAAGTGCAGGCAGGTCAAAATCTGTCTCAAAATTCCTGAAGGATTTTTGAGGCAGATTTTTCTGCCTGAAAAAAAAACCTGTGTGAACAGGGACTTAGCAAGACTTTCCATTCATTGACATTCTGCAGTGATCAGTTTTATTTGCTAGACGAGGCGTCCGGGGATGATCGGGATGTAGTGAGGTCACCCTGTCCTCTGAATAGACGGCTATGACTTCTCGGTGCCCTGTGCCCATACTGAACATAGCATCTCTCTAGCACCGGAGCAGCTGTGCCCTCTGACATGTGCCGGTGGCATTGCCCCCTCCTCACTCCTCGTCTCATCTTATATTGCCGATAATAATATTGGGGGTGTGAAGTGTTTATCAAGGGAAGGTTACTGGAGGAGTCGCCGCAACCTCAAACAAACACATGTCCACGTCCCGCTGCTGTCCTCCATCACTAAGGAGTATATAAAGGGGGCTTCCACCTGATACACTGCCCGTTCCCATAGTCCAGCACAGGACGCTCCCAAATGCCTTCTTAATGGAGAATTTCTAGGGTCCGGATTGTTGAAAACTTCCTTGAAGGGGCTGAAGATGACTCAAAGGGCGGTCTACTGAGGAGGCCACAATATAATCCCAGCAACTGTATCAGGGGCAGACACCAAAGTCTGAGTGCCCCATAGCAAAGCTCAAAATGTTCCCCAACCCCCACTGAGAGCTCTGCCAAATAGAAAGGTTACTATCCGCCATATTTGTATTATTTATCTTGGGGTGGCAGCTTTCCCTGCACACAGCTACAATACCCATATCATAGAGTTACATAACATTCCAGCTACCTGCTGCAGTCACCACTAGGGGGAGCTCACTACATACAGATATATACAGCTACCATAGAGTTACATGATAACATTCTGCAGTCACCACTAGGGGGAGCTCACTACATACAGATATATACAGCTCCCATAGAGTTACATGATAACATTCTGCAGTCACCACTAGGGGGAGCTCACTACATACAGATATATACAGCTCCCAAAGAGTTACATAACATTCCAGCTACCTGCAGTCACCACTAGGTGGAGCTCACTACATACAGATATATACAGCTCCCATAGAGCTACATAACGCCAAAAAACGTCTCTGCCTCCCTTTGAGATCAATGGGGGACGATTCCGGACGTTTTCTTGCGCTGATTCCAACACGGTTTTAGTGCCTTAAAAAAAGAAATTAATAAAAGTATAAAAAAACAGCCCTAGCGAAAAAGATTTTGGTTGCCCAACAAATGCTGAAGTTCAGGTCGTTAAACCTCCGCGTGCACAAAATGGCACCAGAACACGGGTCATGTGGGGGGTGTGGCGGTCAGGGGCCGGAGGATATGAGGACCTACAGTCCGTGTTCCTCTGTCGCTTCTTGTGTCCCTGGGCCGTTATGTATGGGGTTCATGTCCTCGCCCGTTTAGGGTGACACCTGGTGAGAGGTGAAGATATTCATCGCTTCTGTTCCCGTGTCGGAGGTTTGGGGTGCGCTGCGCCTCGGGAGCGGGCTACTTGTATTCTCGCCCCGGTCACCGCTCGGCCTCCCCGCGTCCTTTCCCTTCAAGCCTGACAAATCTCCTTCCCCTCCCCCTCCCCTTCCCATTACAGGAAATAGACGACCGTATATTTGAAATGAATTTTACTGCGTTTTTTTCCGTAATATTTTTGTTTTGAATAGATTTATCAGCGGCTCGGGAGCCGTTCACGCCAATTTATGAAGATCATTTTCGCTCTGTGGATAAGGTTAAATTTACACCTGCTATTTCCATATTAATTCTCGGGGCTAAGTGGATGTAATTTTCCTGCGCTCTGCTATCTGGTGGCCGCGGCCTTTCCTAATGCAATTTCCCCCTCCGTAAATCAGCGCCATCGCCGGTCATGATCAAGTGAAATTAACTTAAATTAATTTACTTAATAAGAGTCCCAGATCATTGTGAACAAGCGGAAGATTTATGGACGCCCCTGCCGCCTCCCCGCTCCCGGCCTGGGTCCCGCTGCCACGCGGTCTTCAGAGTAATGGCCGCTACGTGCGCGCTGTACATTGGCGCAGGAAGGTTTTACTCCTCAGCTGTAGGATTGTTTTACTACTCATATCCTCACCCAGCTTTCTCAGGCTCCTGACCTGTAGCACTGTTCATCCTGAGCCTCCTGGTCCATGAATAGAATTCCAAAATTACAGTGAGGACTGACACAGGCAGCGCAATAGGACAGCGGGAATATAAAGACTGTGCGTATCCGTTTAGTTTTATCTGTCATTCGCGGCACGTGGAGATGTGGTTGGCATCCCTGTGAGCGCTGTAGTGGCAGACATTTCTTGTTGTCGCGCAGCATCTGTTACCGGACTAGGGGAGCAAGATATCGCGAAAACCGCTGAAAACCTGACACCAGAGAACAACAGCGGGGATGATACTCCCAACATTTCCATGGTTCTGGGTCAGAACGACGGGATATTTTATACAGTAGCAGGAATGTGCGCAGATTGCCCGGTCCATGGCTGCAGCCTCCGTCACAGTGTGTCCCCTCTCCTCCCTGTCATTGCCCATGGCTGCAGCCTCCATCCGTGTGTCCACACTCGTCACTGTCATGGATTACGGCTGTGGCCTCCGTCACAATGTGTCCACGCTCGTCCCTGTCATTGTCCTTGGCTGTAGCCTCCGTCACACTGTGTCGACGCTCGTCCCTGTTATGGCTCATGGCTGTGGCCTCCGTCACAATGTGTCCATTCTTGTCCCTGTCATTGTCCATGGCAGTGGCCTCCGTCACAATGTGTCCATTCTTGTCCCTGTCATTGTCCATGGCAGTGGCCTCCGTCACAATGTGTCCACCGCTCGTCCCTGTCATTGTCCATGGCTGTAGCCTCCGTCACACTGTGTCCACGCTCGTCCCTGTTATGGCTCATGGCTCATGGCTGTGGTCTCCGTCACAATGTGTCCACGCTTGTCCCTGTCATTGTCCATGGTTGCGGCCTCTGTCACACTGTGTCCATGCTCGTCTCTATTATGGTCCATGGCAGCGGCCTCCGTCACAATGTGTTCACGATCGTCCCTGTCATGGCTCACCTCTGCGGCCTTTGTCACAGTGTGTCCACGCTCATCCTGGTCATTGTCCATGGCTGCGGCCTCTGTCACAATGTGTCCACACTCGTCCCTGTCATTTCTCACAGCTGCAGCCTTTGCCACAGTGTGTCCACACTCATCTCTGTCATTGTCCATGGCTGTAGCCTTTGTCACAGTGTGTCCACGCTTGTCCCTGTCATTGTCCATGGCTGCAGCCTTCGTCACAGTGTGTCCACGCTCGTCCCTGTCATGGCTCACAGCTGCAGCCTTCGTCACAGTGTGTCCACTCTTGTCTCTGTCACTGCCCATGTGCTCTCAGCAGCTGGAATTTATGTCAGCAGCTCCGGGAAAAGCTGTGAAACCCTCATCGTCGTCACCCAAAGTGTAGATGTCCAGAAACCAGATCCCGTCCACTTCACACCCTGCACCCCCTCCCCACCCCACAAGTCCTGCCCTGTCCTCGGGTGAGCGTGGCCCCCGGGTCCCTCCACACAGCGACGCTGGATTCCATTACTCACACTTCACCACGTTTGATATGAGGTTTTGGTCCCGGGAACGCTGACATAATATGATAAGGGGACAGGCGGATTAAATCACGCTGAATTTACGACTCTGGAAGGGATTCATAACCGCCTCACATCTGGACATCGCGTTCAACCGTTCATCACCAGACACACGGGATCTGATGAGGGTTATCCCCCCGCTACATGAATCATTGGATATCCATATCATTAAAGGGCAACTCCACCCCTGCTCAACAACATGTCCTCAGTCCTTTCCCTCCTCGGCCATCTCTGATGGGGTGACATGGAGAATATACACTCATCAGCCATAACATTACCACCCCCTGCCTAATATTGTAGTCGCAGCAGCAGATGCTTTTAACGGGTTCTCCAGACATTTTATATTGTGGCCTAGGATCAGATCAGTGGGGGTCCGACTCCCAGCACCCCCACTGATCAGCTCACTGGAGGGGTCGCTTCGCTGGTCACCGCGGCCTCGTCCGTGTTTACCAGGCACCGCGCCGTGCACATCTGTAGCCCTTAAATGGGACCGGATCTGCAGTCCCAGGCACCGCTGCTGCGATGTGTCCGGCGCTGCGCCTGCAAACTGAATAGGACGCGGTGACTAACGCTGCAACCCCTTCAGTCAGCTGATCGGTGGAGGTCCTTGGAGTCGGACCCCCTATTGATCTGACATCAATGACCTATCCTAAGATTTCCCAGCAGAACTTTGTCCAGATCATCACCCTGCCCCCGCCAGCTTGTCTTCTTCCCATAATGCATCCTGGTGACATCTCTTCTCCAGGTGAGTGACGCGCCCGGCCGTCCACATGATGTAACACGTGATTCACCAGACTCGGCGCCTTCTTCCATTGCAGCAGTTCTGATGATCACGTGATCATTGTTGGCACTTTCGGTGGTGGACGGGGGTCGGCACGGGCGCTCTGACCGGTCTGTGACTACGCGGCCCCATTTACACCAGGCTGCGATGCTCTGCGTGCTCTGACATCTTTTTGTCATAGTCAGAAGTAACTTTATCAGTAAATTGTGGCACAGTAGATCTTTTGTGGGATCGGACCAGAAGAGCTAGCCTCCCCTCCCCCGCACATCGATGAGACTTGTGCACTTGTGACTTTGTCTCTGGTCACTGGTTGTTCCTTCCTTGGAGCACTTTTGGTACCCAACCACTGCATACCTGGAACACCCCCACGAGGCTGGCCACACCCCCACGAGGCTGGCCACACCCCCACGAGGCTGGCCACACCCCCACGAGGCTGGCCACACCCCCACGAGGCTGGCCACACCCCCACGAGGCTGGCCACACCCCCACGAGGCCGGCCACACCACCACGAGGCCGGCCACACCCCCACGAGGCCGGCCACACCCCCACGAGGCCGGCCACACCCCCACGAGGCCGGCCACAACCCCACGAGGCCGGCCACACCCCCACGCGGCCGGCAGCACCCCATGTGTGAGAACGCGGCCTCGTTGCGAGGTCACGTGTTACCGGCCTCAGTCGCTATGTGAGAACGCGGCCTCGTTATGGGGTCATGTGTTACCGGCCTCAGTCGCTGTGTGAGAACGCGGCCTCGTTATGGGGTCACGTGTTACCGGCCTCGGTCGCTATGTGAGAACGCGGCCTCGTTATGGGGTCACGTGTTACCGGCCTCGGTCGCTGTGTGAGAACGCGGCCTCGTTGCGGGGTCACGTGTTACCGGCCTCGGTCGCTATGTGAGAACACGGCCTCGTTGCGGGGTCACGTGTTACCGGCCTCAGTCGCTGTGTGAGAACGCGGCCTCGTTGTGGGGTCACATGTTACCGGCCTCAGTCGCTATGTGAGAAAGCGGCCTCGTTATGGGGTCACATGTTACCGGCCTCAGTCGCTATGTGAGAAAGCGGCCTCGTTGCGGGGTCACGTGTTACCGGCCTCAGTCGCTATGTGAGAAAGCGGCCTCGTTGCGGGGTCACGTGTTACCGGCCTCAGTCGCTATGTGAGAACGCGGCCTCGTTGTGGGGTCACATGTTACCGGCCTCAGTCGCTATGTGAGAAAGCGGCCTCGTTATGGGGTCACATGTTACCGGCCTCAGTCGCTATGTGAGAAAGCGGCCTCGTTGCGGGGTCACGTGTTACCGGCCTCGGTCGCTATGTGAGAACACGGCCTCGTTATGGGGTCATGTGTTCCCGGCCTCAGTCGCTATGTGAGAACGCGGCCTCGTTGTGGGGTCACATGTTACCGGCCTCGGTCGCTATGTGAGAACGCGGCCTCGTTGCGGGGTCACGTGTTATTGGCCCCTCTCCCCGCTCCATCATTATTAGGACGTTGATGATTTTTGTTGTACGCAGCGAGGCGGTGGTGGCGATGTTTTTTGTCTCCTGCGAGGCGTTGACTTTCTTGTAATGTTCTCGCTTTCACTAAATCCGCTGGTGACATGAAAGTGTTCTGTGAGTCCCGCGCCTCCTCCCCCTGTCAGGGGCTTCCTCCGAGCCGGTGGGGTAATTTGCTGTCTAATAATCTCGGCTGGATGGGAAGGTTTAAGCCGCTCCGGAGAAGATGACATCTCATTAAAGCTGAATGCTGAAGATCTGCCACATAAGAGGCCGCCGTCCTCAGCGCTCCTTCCGCGCTCCCTCCGCGCTCTAATCTGCAGAACCTCACATTGTCTCACAGCCGCCCCTGACATCTGTCCCCACTAATCCCCCCTCTGTGAGCGTCAGCTTCTGGGGTTCCAGACAATGCTCCCTGTCTTTATCAGGGGAAAAGAAAAAAAGGAAACATGTTAATCTCCTCGAGAGTGTCAGCCGCTTCCCCGGCCTGTCAGATGCCGGCGCTCCACCGCCACGACGCCGCCTCACCGCTACAAAGTCTCCAACATTTATTAAAGAGAGAATTTTACTCCTCAGAAATATTTTTGCAACATTAAATTAAATAACTTTGTAAATACTGCAAATTTACTGGTAGGTGCCGGATTATCAGATATTCTGGATTATCAGACGTCCCATGGAAAATCTATATAGTTTACTTGTAAGAGTGGAGGACCTTCATATAGAGTAGGAGCCCAGAATACGGGAGCTTTTCTGATAGTTGCCAGATTATCAAATGTTCTGGAGTATCAGACGACCCATAAAAAGTCTTTATCGCTCACTTGTAAGGCTGGAGGACCTTCATATAGAACAGGAGCCCAGAGTAGAGGAACCTACTGATCGGTGTCAGATTATCATATATTCTGGATTATCAGGCGGCCCGTAAAAATCTTTAAACTCCTTTAACCCTAAAATTGCAGACACTCTGCTAATCCGGCAATTATTTTCATCACAAAACTAGAAGATAATCTGGGAACCAGCGGCTGAGAGGAGAGTCGTTCATTAGAACCAGGCAGCGGCCTCGGGTACATTCTCTGGGGGGCCGCCATCTTTACAGGCAGATTTGACATTTCCTTTTTCATGGCCGTCCAGTAATCCAGAACATTTAATAAGCTTTCGTTGTATTATGTACAGGTTTTGTGTACCTCTAGTCACATCCAGAGCTGCAGTCACAATTCAGACGGCTTCATGTTGTCAGAGTTTAGATCAAACGGCCGACAAAGCCAGTAGAATCTTAAAGGGGTATGCCATCACTTTCTGATTGGTGGGGGTCCGACTGCTAGGCCCCTGGGATTGGGGGCTCCTGGCCACTGGCTGTCTTTTTCAGCAGCACAGTGATGGAAATCTCCTTTAAATGCAGCTCTGGTTGTGAATGGAGTATTTTTCCTATTTCAAATACCGCAGCAAAGCTGTGTGTTATATGCAGTCTTACAGCTTTTTTTTTCCCCCTCTGGTGCGCAACTTTGGACGCCATTGCGCAATTGTCTGACGTAACGTGATTGTGTTGTTCTGAGCCGTCACGGGTTCAGTGTCTACTGTGGTCCGTGGGTCGGGTTCTGTCGGCCCAGCACGCTCTGGACGGTGGGATCAGACCGATGACCCCCAGTGTAATACAGCGAGTAATGTGCACATCCTTGTGGATTCGGCGCGGTTCCCTCCGGACCTGCGCTGCCATGTTTTCTTCCTCTCCTCGCGGCGCAGTTTAGTCGGAGCGCAGCGGCGAGGATGTAACATCTGTTCCAGAATGAAGCCGGGCATTGTGCGACGCGCAGCTGCAGCCGTGTCACCGGCCGGCTCTCAGTGCGCACAATCCCGTCACGCCAATTTAGGGCGCATTTCACGGCCAATTTGCATCTCCTTCCAGTTCTCCACAGATATTATTTCTGCCATCCGCAGGCAGCTGGACCCTCTTACTGTAACCAGAGAATTCACGCGCTGCCATCGCCCGCGTGACCTGACGTGCCCAGCGACATTGTTTTACAGATGGAATAAGGTCCCAGATGTTTTCTGGATTATCAGATGCTGGATTAGAGGATTTGTGCTGGAGAATGTGTAGACAGTAAAATTATTTGAATAGGTTTTATATAGTGCAGAAGTATTCACCCCCTTCAGATGTGGCGTGGACTGTTCCTGCTCTTTACACACCTCTGTAATATTAGACCAAGATAATCTGAGGAAGGACATAATCCAGATTAGGAACCATTACGGCGTTATTCACACCAATGCAAAAGTATTTGCCCCCTTTACATCGGATGACGGTTCAGTAGCAGTAATTACAACCCCTGTCTTCCTGTAGCGCCGTTGAGAGTTTTCCTCCGGTTCTCGCTATTACTGCAGTTCAGACCATTGGGAGGTTTTTCCTCCGTGAACTGCGCGTTTCGGGTCCTGTCATGGCGTCCGGAATATAACTATTTACGTGTCATTCTAATAAAGTCCGTTAGTCCACAACCTGGTAATCTGTCGATTTTTGACTAACAGGAGTGCACCAATAGCCGGAATCTCCTCCTGTCTTGATAGTTGTTACAATGTATCCGCTCAGGTGACTTATCAGACTGGAATCCTTAGGATTGTCTAGACTGGATATAATGTAGCAAACCCTGAGCTGTGATAAGCATAAGGCCGTGTTCACACATTCAGGATTCTTTTAGGATTTAGGCTCAGTAGACTTCAGTGGCACCATGCAGATTAGTTGGAGGAGTTGCGCACAGCACAGAAGTAGTTTGGCAGCCGGCAGGAATAAAGAATGACTGGGACTGTTATTGAGTCGGGGCAGGCTATCCTGGGGAGCAGAATCTTCCAGTGAATAGGTCATCAGAATGAAAAACCACCCCGTGCCCGGACAACCCCTTTAACCCCCACAAGCAGTTATGGACTTTGCCAGTGATTTCCAAGTTGCAGTTCCCAGGATAGTCCCCAGCGGACGGTCGGCTGCAGAAGGCGAGCGTGAACCATTTTGGCGTCAAACAGAAACAGACCGGTAACCGGTGGGCAGGTCCAGTTATCAGATTTAGGAGGGAAGGTCAGGGTCAGGCCAGGGGTCCGTACACGGATAAATCAGAACCAAGCGAAGTCCCGATGAAAGCCGGGTCCAACACAGGGGACCGCGGGAAAAACGCCAGGAGAGTCGCCAACAGGGCTGATAACCAAGCGCTGCAACGCTGAAGAGGTTCCCTTTTTACAGTCCAGATTCAGTGACCTCACACACCGCGCCCCAATCCTGCGGCTGTAACCGCGCAGCACAAGCAGAGTAGAACGCTGGCGGCTCGTGGCGACCCGCGGCTGACCGTATCCGTGCAGGTAAAATGCGTCAGTCTGGAATCCGGTGATTGTCCACACAACTGTATTAGGCCTTATTCACATTAATGCGTTTCTCGTCCATTTTAACAATGGACAGCACTGACCCATACAAGTCACTGGGGCTATTCACACATCTCATGTCTTTTCAATGGAACGTGTCCTGACCTGGTCCGTTTTTGCAGACCAGACGCGCCAATTATTGTCTATGGGTGAAAAACACGGACGACATCCAAGTGCTTTTCATTTTTCACGGATCGGGTGCTAAAGAATTGCAGAAAAAAAAGTGAGACCAGGAGGAAAAATAGACACATGGACGCAACACGGACGTTCATATGCATGAATATCGCACGCGCTGGTGTGGAGAGGACCGTGGGTATACAAGGGGTATATTCAAGAAAGTTCCCGAATGTTTTATAATTTCATGAAACGCTAGAACATGTATGAATCCGCTCTCCAGTGCTGCGTCCAGGGTGTGGGTGGCCCCCGTGTGACCGGCCCTCATAATAGGTCGGCTTATACCCGTCCCCGAGCGCGACTCATGGAGCGTCTGCAATTATCTGATATACCAGGTGCCCCCCCCCCGTTCACTTCTGTCTGCTCTGGATGTGACCTTAATCTGACTAATTGAATTATCATGGGCGAGGTACAAGAGCAGAGGTGATAATTACAGCAAGGTGCAAATAACCTGGATCCTGCCTCGTGCGAGCAGCGCTTTACTGCAGGAGGAAATGTCCTTAAAGGGGCCGCTCATCACGGAATCGCTGGAGCTGAAGAGTTGCGGGATATAAGTCATGTGATAAGTAGAGCTGCACCTCTATAAACATGCTGCTGTCTTCATTTATGTCTCATGGCTGTTTACTTTCAGTGAAAACCCTAACAGGAGGTATTTGCTTTGCCAGCTTAAAATAATGCGTGTGGGCTGTCATGTGGACGTTCCTCTACCACCATGATTAGGAGCCGGGTAATTAAGATGACCATAGGAGAAACATAAGGAAGATTGACAGGCAGGGGGTGGAGGGAAATGATTGTTCTAACTTGTAGGCAGGTGGGTGACCGGGTGACAGAGGACCGCTCTCCATAGCTTTCAAAATGGCCGCCTATGGTTACAAGTAGTTCTGGAGCTGCGGTCATTAGCAGCATAAAACGCTCCTCTGTCCGGGAATCTAGACTGTTACAATGTATCACTGCAGATACAATGTAACAAACTATAAGGACAGAAGAGAGATTTGAGCCGCTGATTTGTTGAGCGCACAGAGGAAGGTCTAGACTGGATACAATTGTAACAAACCCTCAGCTGTGAGAAGTATTGGGTCTGTATAAGTTTTCAGCCTCTGGGTTTAAACCTTGACTTATCTCATTCGCTAAATGGAAAACCTGAAGCGCTCGGCTGTGCAGATTAAGAGATTAGATGATCCATGCGACGTGTCAGGCAGACTGCAGTAGAGGCGATGTGACCCCTGTCCGCTTGCAGCGCTCTAGATGGCGATCCATGGTCAAAAATTCACCCTGGAATTTGTAAATGGCGACATGAATTTACCGTCTTGCCCCGCTTCCGCTATGTGTAACGTAAGTAAAAAAATAAATGTTTCCTGAATGGCAGACGCACCGTACACTAGGCGCGTCTGCTGAAGCTCGCCTCCGACACAAGCGCGGGGATCAGCTCCTGGATCACCGTGCCAACTACAACCCTCAACATCATCAGGATGTGAGGAGTTAACAGATTTACTATAATTTATGTTAGATATACTTCATTTCTCCTGTGGGGGCGCTGCAGCGAAACTGAACACTGACTGCCACTAATCTGATCGCTGGCGGTTTCGGCTGGGAGACACTTTGTGATCATCTTATTGTCGGGGACTTTTCTTTCGAGTAGGGATTGTCAAAAGCGGAGAACCCCTTTAAAGTAAACACAGTGAAAATGGAGTAAACTGGTGATATTAATCTACGCCTGCTCGTAAAGGGCGACAAATGTCTTAAAGGCGATGGCTGGAGTTATTTATGTCAAATGTTTAGGCCCTGTTCACATGGCGGGAAAAAACGGCCGAAATTGACTCCCATTGATTTCAATGGGAGGTGGAGGCGTTTTTTTTACAGCGAGCAAAAAGAAACGCTCGTGGGGAAAAAGAAGCGACACGCCTTATCTTGGTGTTTTCCGCCTCAAAAACCCCATTGAAATCAATGGGAGACTAATTTTTTTTGCCGCCAAAAAATGCTCGCGGTTATTTCATCTTTCTAAAAAAAAAACATGAAAAAAACATGTCAACAAATCGCTGTAAAAAAAAGACAAGTTGTGGAGCCGCGCTGTGTATTCCGACCTCCGTTACTTTGGTACGGCGCTGCCTTTTGTAGCACAGTGAATTGATCAAGTGAATGAAGATTTTGCGTGGTTGTCATGGAAACCTGTATGCAATACTAACCATTATAGTGTGACGTAATAATGTGACCGCGTTACTATGGAAACCTCTAAATAAACAAAGGCATATCACGTCTCCATGTAACTCTAGCCTTAAAGGGAATCTCCGCCTTTTATTTCTTAACAAATCTTTATAAAGTTCGGAGTTCTGTTATCCTGGTACACAGCTCCAAATCCACTGCATAGACAGTTACATGATAAACTCCTGGTTACCGGCAGTCGCCACTAGGGGGAGCTCACTGCACACTGTGGTGTTGTTGTTGACTTCAATGTCTGCATAGAGGCTTCTCTTATATGAGAGATACTGTAGGTGAAGAATCCTACGTGGCTATAGCCAGCACTGTGGATGCAGCTTTGAATGTGGCTGGAGTATAAGAAGATACCTGCGGAGGTCTTGCCTCTTTGGCGATGACGCTTTCTCCCCGTGTGTCAGCAGAAGTCGATGTTCAGGTCCTCGGTCTCTCCACACATGTCACTTATTCTGCACACGGAGTACTCATTGTCCTTCAGGATGTAAGTGAGACGTCATTAGTGAGTCCCTGCTATGTGCGCTACGCCCGGCCGCCACATCCTATTATTAATTGAGTTCCCTAATAGCCGGGCACGGGACGGCAGCCTGACAGAATGTTCACACACTTATGGGCACACACGAGTACACCTGCCGCCAGCCGATGTGACAGCCCTGCCGCCGTCCTTGTTTACTCATAACTGCGATGTAGAGATCAGTTCAAGTGCTAACACCGGATACTCTGCGTTCTAGAGACCGCGCCGTCCTCGAGACGTGTCCTAAAGA
>NC_134691.1:418145-494925 GCF_050947455.1 Rhinoderma darwinii | reverse complement strand
ATATCAGGATATGGGGGGTGTATGAGAATATAGAGTGTGAGCGGAGGACGTGCAGGTAATATATATATATATCAGGATATGGGGGGTGTATGAGAATATAGAGTGTGAGCGGGGGACGTGCAGGTAATATATATATATATCAGGATATGAGGGGTGTATGAGAATATAGAGTGTGAGCGGGGACGTGCAGGTAATATATATATATATCAGGATATGGAGGGTGTATGAGAATATAGAGTGTGAGCGGGGGACGTGCAGGTAATATATATATATATCAGGATATGGAGGGTGTATGAGAATATAGAGTGTGAGCGGGGACGTGCAGGTAATATATATATATATCAGGATATGAGGGGTGTATGAGAATATAGAGTGTGAGCGGGGGACGTGCAGGTAATATATATATATATCAGGATATGGGGGGTGTATGAGAATATAGAGTGTGAGCGGGGACGTGCAGGTAATATATATATATATCAGGATATGGGGGGTGTATGAGAATATAGAGTGTGAGCGGGGGACGTGCAGGTAATATATATATATATCAGGATATGAGGGGTGTATGAGAATATAGAGTGTGAGCGGGGGACGTGCAGGTAATATATATATATATCAGGATATGAGGGGTGTATGAGAATATAGAGTGTGAGCGGGGGACGTGCAGGTAATATATATATATATCAGGATATGAGGGGTGTATGAGAATATAGAGTGTGAGCGGGGGACGTGCAGGTAATATATATATATATCAGGATATGGGGGGTGTATGAGAATATAGAGTGTGAGCGGAGGACGTGCAGGTAATATATATATATATCAGGATATGAGGGGTGTATGAGAATATAGAGTGTGAGCGGAGGACGTGCAGGTAATATATATATATATCAGGATATGGGGGGTGTATGAGAATATAGAGTGTGAGCGGAGGACGTGCAGGTAATATATATATATATCAGGATATGGAGGGTGTATGAGAATATAGAGTGTGAGCGGGGACGTGCAGGTAATATATATATATATCAGGATATGGAGGGTGTATGAGAATATAGAGTGTGAGCGGGGACGTGCAGGTAATATATATATATATCAGGATATGAGGGGTGTATGAGAATATAGAGTGTGAGCGGGGGACGTGCAGGTAATATATATATATATCAGGATATGGGGGGTGTATGAGAATATAGAGTGTGAGCGGGGGACGTGCAGGTAATATATATATATATCAGGATATGGGGGGTGTATGAGAATATAGAGTGTGAGCGGGGACGTGCAGGTAATATATATATATATCAGGATATGGGGGGTGTATGAGAATATAGAGTGTGAGCGGAGGACGTGCAGGTAATATATATATATATCAGGATATGGGGGGTGTATGAGAATATAGAGTGTGAGCGGGGACGTGCAGGTAATATATATATATATCAGGATATGGGGGGTGTATGAGAATATAGAGTGTGAGCGGGGGACGTGCAGGTAATATATATATATATCAGGATATGGGGGGTGTATGAGAATATAGAGTGTGAGCGGAGGACGTGCAGGTAATATATATATATATCAGGATATGGGGGGTGTATGAGAATATAGAGTGTGAGCGGGGACGTGCAGGTAATATATATATATATCAGGATATGGGGGGTGTATGAGAATATAGAGTGTGAGCGGGGGACGTGCAGGTAATATATATATATATCAGGATATGGGGGTGTATGAGAATATAGAGTGTGAGCGGAGACGTGCAGGTAATATATATATATATCAGGATATGGGGGTGTATGAGAATATAGAGTGTGAGCGGGGGACGTGCAGGTAATATATATATATATCAGGATATGGGGGGTGTATGAGAATATAGAGTGTGAGCGGGGACGTGCAGGTAATATATATATATATCAGGATATGGGGGGTGTATGAGAATATAGAGTGTGAGCGGGGGACGTGCAGGTAATATATATATATATCAGGATATGAGGGGTGTATGAGAATATAGAGTGTGAGCGGGGGACGTGCAGGTAATATATATATATATCAGGATATGGGGGGTGTATGAGAATATAGAGTGTGAGCGGGGGACGTGCAGGTAATATATATATATATCAGGATATGAGGGGTGTATGAGAATATAGAGTGTGAGCGGGGACGTGCAGGTAATATATATATATATCAGGATATGAGGGGTGTATGAGAATATAGAGTGTGAGCGGAGGACGTGCAGGTAATATATATATATATCAGGATATGGGGGGTGTATGAGAATATAGAGTGTGAGCGGGGACGTGCAGGTAATATATATATATATCAGGATATGGGGGGTGTATGAGAATATAGAGTGTGAGCGGGGGACGTGCAGGTAATATATATATATATCAGGATATGGGGGGTGTATGAGAATATAGAGTGTGAGCGGGGGACGTGCAGGTAATATATATATATATCAGGATATGGGGGGTGTATGAGAATATAGAGTGTGAGCGGAGGACGTGCAGGTAATATATATATATATCAGGATATGGGGGGTGTATGAGAATATAGAGTGTGAGCGGGGGACGTGCAGGTAATATATATATATATCAGGATATGGGGGGTGTATGAGAATATAGAGTGTGAGCGGGGGACGTGCAGGTAATATATATATATATCAGGATATGAGGGGTGTATGAGAATATAGAGTGTGAGCGGGGGACGTGCAGGTAATATATATATATATCAGGATATGGGGGGTGTATGAGAATATAGAGTGTGAGCGGGGACGTGCAGGTAATATATATATATATCAGGATATGGGGGGTGTATGAGAATATAGAGTGTGAGCGGAGGACGTGCAGGTAATATATATATATATCAGGATATGGGGGGTGTATGAGAATATAGAGTGTGAGCGGGGGACGTGCAGGTAATATATATATATATCAGGATATGGGGGGTGTATGAGAATATAGAGTGTGAGCGGAGGACGTGCAGGTAATATATATATATATCAGGATATGAGGGGTGTATGAGAATATAGAGTGTGAGCGGAGGACGTGCAGGTAATATATATATATATCAGGATATGGAGGGTGTATGAGAATATAGAGTGTGAGCGGAGGACGTGCAGGTAATATATATATATATCAGGATATGGGGGGTGTATGAGAATATAGAGTGTGAGCGGGGGACGTGCAGGTAATATATATATATATATATCAGGATATGGGGGGTGTATGAGAATATAGAGTGTGAGCGGGGACGTGCAGGTAATATATATATATATCAGGATATGGGGGGTGTATGAGAATATAGAGTGTGAGCGGAGGACGTGCAGGTAATATATATATATATCAGGATATGGGGGGTGTATGAGAATATAGAGTGTGAGCGGGGGACGTGCAGGTAATATATATATATATATCAGGATATGGGGGGTGTATGAGAATATAGAGTGTGAGCGGGGGACGTGCAGGTAATATATATATATATCAGGATATGGGGGGTGTATGAGAATATAGAGTGTGAGCGGGGGACGTGCAGGTAATATATATATATATCAGGATATGGGGGGTGTATGAGAATATAGAGTGTGAGCGGGGACGTGCAGGTAATATATATATATATCAGGATATGAGGGGTGTATGAGAATATAGAGTGTGAGCGGAGGACGTGCAGGTAATATATATATATATCAGGATATGAGGGGTGTATGAGAATATAGAGTGTGAGCGGGGACGTGCAGGTAATATATATATATATCAGGATATGGAGGGTGTATGAGAATATAGAGTGTGAGCGGGGGACGTGCAGGTAATATATATATATATCAGGATATGGGAGGTGTATGAGAATATAGAGTGTGAGCGGGGGACGTGCAGGTAATATATATATATATCAGGATATGGGGGTGTATGAGAATATAGAGTGTGAGCGGGGACGTGCAGGTAATATATATATATATCAGGATATGGGGGGTGTATGAGAATATAGAGTGTGAGCGGAGGACGTGCAGGTAATATATATATATATATCAGGATATGGAGGGTGTATGAGAATATAGAGTGTGAGCGGGGGACGTGCAGGTAATATATATATATATCAGGATATGAGGGGTGTATGAGAATATAGAGTGTGAGCGGGGGACGTGCAGGTAATATATATATATATCAGGATATGAGGGGTGTATGAGAATATAGAGTGTGAGCGGGGGACGTGCAGGTAATATATATATATATATCAGGATATGGGGGGTGTATGAGAATATAGAGTGTGAGCGGGGGACGTGCAGGTAATATATATATATATCAGGATATGGGGGGTGTATGAGAATATAGAGTGTGAGTGGAGGACGTGCAGGTAATATATATATATATCAGGATATGGGGGGTGTATGAGAATATAGAGTGTGAGTGGAGGACGTGCAGGTAATATATATATATATCAGGATATGGGGGGTGTATGAGAATATAGAGTGTGAGTGGAGGACGTGCAGGTAATATATATATATATCAGGATATGGGAGGTGTATGAGAATATAGAGTGTGAGCGGGGGACGTGCAGGTAATATATATATATATATCAGGATATGGGGGGTGTATGAGAATATAGAGTGTGAGCGGGGGACGTGCAGGTAATATATATATATATCAGGATATGGGGGGTGTATGAGAATATAGAGTGTGAGTGGAGGACGTGCAGGTAATATATATATATATCAGGATATGAGGGGTGTATGAGAATATAGAGTGTGAGCGGGGGACGTGCAGGTAATATATATATATATCAGGATATGGGGGGTGTAATATAGAGTGTGAGCGGGGACGTGCAGGTAATATATATATATATATCAGGATATGAGGGGTGTATGAGAATATAGAGTGTGAGCGGGGGACGTGCAGGTAATATATATATATATCAGGATATGAGGGGTGTATGAGAATATAGAGTGTGAGCGGGGACGTGCAGGTAATATATATATATATCAGGATATGGGGGGTGTATGAGAATATAGAGTGTGAGCGGGGGACGTGCAGGTAATATATATATATATCAGGATATGGGGGGTGTATGAGAATATAGAGTGTGAGCGGGGACGTGCAGGTAATATATATATATATCAGGATATGGGGGGTGTATGAGAATATAGAGTGTGAGCGGGGGACGTGCAGGTAATATATATATATATCAGGATATGAGGGGTGTATGAGAATATAGAGTGTGAGCGGGGGACGTGCAGGTAATATATATATATATCAGGATATGGGGGGTGTATGAGAATATAGAGTGTGAGCGGAGGACGTGCAGGTAATATATATATATATCAGGATATGGGGGGTGTATGAGAATATAGAGTGTGAGCGGGGGACGTGCAGGTAATATATATATATATCAGGATATGGGGGGTGTATGAGAATATAGAGTGTGAGCGGGGGACGTGCAGGTAATATATATATATATCAGGATATGAGGGGTGTATGAGAATATAGAGTGTGAGCGGGGGACGTGCAGGTAATATATATATATATCAGGATATGGGGGGTGTATGAGAATATAGAGTGTGAGCGGGGACGTGCAGGTAATATATATATATATCAGGATATGGGGGGTGTATGAGAATATAGAGTGTGAGCGGAGGACGTGCAGGTAATATATATATATATCAGGATATGGGGGGTGTATGAGAATATAGAGTGTGAGCGGGGGACGTGCAGGTAATATATATATATATCAGGATATGGGGGGTGTATGAGAATATAGAGTGTGAGCGGAGGACGTGCAGGTAATATATATATATATCAGGATATGAGGGGTGTATGAGAATATAGAGTGTGAGCGGAGGACGTGCAGGTAATATATATATATATCAGGATATGGAGGGTGTATGAGAATATAGAGTGTGAGCGGAGGACGTGCAGGTAATATATATATATATCAGGATATGGGGGGTGTATGAGAATATAGAGTGTGAGCGGGGGACGTGCAGGTAATATATATATATATATATCAGGATATGGGGGGTGTATGAGAATATAGAGTGTGAGCGGGGACGTGCAGGTAATATATATATATATCAGGATATGGGGGGTGTATGAGAATATAGAGTGTGAGCGGAGGACGTGCAGGTAATATATATATATATCAGGATATGGGGGGTGTATGAGAATATAGAGTGTGAGCGGGGGACGTGCAGGTAATATATATATATATATCAGGATATGGGGGGTGTATGAGAATATAGAGTGTGAGCGGGGGACGTGCAGGTAATATATATATATATCAGGATATGGGGGGTGTATGAGAATATAGAGTGTGAGCGGGGGACGTGCAGGTAATATATATATATATCAGGATATGGAGGGTGTATGAGAATATAGAGTGTGAGCGGGGGACGTGCAGGTAATATATATATATATCAGGATATGGGAGGTGTATGAGAATATAGAGTGTGAGCGGGGGACGTGCAGGTAATATATATATATATCAGGATATGGGGGTGTATGAGAATATAGAGTGTGAGCGGGGACGTGCAGGTAATATATATATATATCAGGATATGGGGGGTGTATGAGAATATAGAGTGTGAGCGGAGGACGTGCAGGTAATATATATATATATATCAGGATATGGAGGGTGTATGAGAATATAGAGTGTGAGCGGGGGACGTGCAGGTAATATATATATATATCAGGATATGAGGGGTGTATGAGAATATAGAGTGTGAGCGGGGGACGTGCAGGTAATATATATATATATCAGGATATGAGGGGTGTATGAGAATATAGAGTGTGAGCGGGGGACGTGCAGGTAATATATATATATATATCAGGATATGGGGGGTGTATGAGAATATAGAGTGTGAGCGGGGGACGTGCAGGTAATATATATATATATCAGGATATGGGGGGTGTATGAGAATATAGAGTGTGAGTGGAGGACGTGCAGGTATTATATATATATATCAGGATATGGGGGGTGTATGAGAATATAGAGTGTGAGTGGAGGACGTGCAGGTAATATATATATATATCAGGATATGGGGGGTGTATGAGAATATAGAGTGTGAGTGGAGGACGTGCAGGTAATATATATATATATCAGGATATGGGAGGTGTATGAGAATATAGAGTGTGAGCGGGGGACGTGCAGGTATATATATATATATATCAGGATATGGGGGGTGTATGAGAATATAGAGTGTGAGCGGGGGACGTGCAGGTAATATATATATATATCAGGATATGGGGGGTGTATGAGAATATAGAGTGTGAGTGGAGGACGTGCAGGTAATATATATATATATCAGGATATGAGGGGTGTATGAGAATATAGAGTGTGAGCGGGGGACGTGCAGGTAATATATATATATATCAGGATATGGGGGGTGTATGAGAATATAGAGTGTGAGCGGGGACGTGCAGGTAATATATATATATATATCAGGATATGAGGGGTGTATGAGAATATAGAGTGTGAGCGGGGGACGTGCAGGTAATATATATATATATCAGGATATGAGGGGTGTATGAGAATATAGAGTGTGAGCGGGGACGTGCAGGTAATATATATATATATCAGGATATGGGGGGTGTATGAGAATATAGAGTGTGAGCGGGGGACGTGCAGGTAATATATATATATATCAGGATATGAGGGGTGTATGAGAATATAGAGTGTGAGCGGGGACGTGCAGGTAATATATATATATATCAGGATATGGGGGGTGTATGAGAATATAGAGTGTGAGCGGGGACGTGCAGGTAATATATATATATATCAGGATATGGGGGGTGTATGAGAATATAGAGTGTGAGCGGGGGACGTGCAGGTAATATATATATATATCAGGATATGAGGGGTGTATGAGAATACAGAGTGTGAGCGGGGGACGTGCAGGTAATATATATATATATCAGGATATGGGGGGTGTATGAGAATATAGAGTGTGAGCGGAGGACGTGCAGGTAATATATATATATATCAGGATATGGAGGGTGTATGAGAATATAGAGTGTGAGCGGGGGACGTGCAGGTAATATATATATATATCAGGATATGGGGGGTGTATGAGAATATAGAGTGTGAGCGGGGACGTGCAGGTAATATATATATATATCAGGATATGAGGGGTGTATGAGAATATAGAGTGTGAGCGGGGGACGTGCAGGTAATATATATATATATCAGGATATGGAGGGTGTATGAGAATATAGAGTGTGAGCGGAGGACGTGCAGGTAATATATATATATATCAGGATATGGGGGTGTATGAGAATATAGAGTGTGAGCGGAGGACGTGCAGGTAATATATATATATATCAGGATATGGGAGGTGTATGAGAATATAGAGTGTGAGCGGAGGACGTGCAGGTAATATATATATATATCAGGATATGGGGGTGTATGAGAATATAGAGTGTGAGCGGAGGACGTGCAGGTAATATATATATATATCAGGATATGGGGGGTGTATGAGAATATAGAGTGTGAGCGGAGGACGTGCAGGTAATATATATATATCAGGATATGGGGGTGTATGAGAATATAGAGTGTGAGCGGGGGACGTGCAGGTAATATATATATATATCAGGATATGAGGGGTGTATGAGAATATAGAGTGTGAGCGGGGACGTGCAGGTAATATATATATATCAGGATATGGGGGGTGTATGAGAATATAGAGTGTGAGCGGGGACGTGCAGGTAATATATATATATATCAGGATATGGGGGTGTATGAGAATATAGAGTGTGAGCGGAGGACGTGCAGGTAATATATATATATATCAGGATATGGGAGGTGTATGAGAATATAGAGTGTGAGCGGGGGACGTGCAGGTAATATATATATATATCAGGATATGAGGGGTGTATGAGAATATAGAGTGTGAGCGGGGGACGTGCAGGTAATATATATATATATCAGGATATGGGGGGTGTATGAGAATATAGAGTGTGAGCGGGGACGTGCAGGTAATATATATATATATCAGGATATGGGGGGTGTATGAGAATATAGAGTGTGAGCGGAGGACGTGCAGGTAATATATATATATATCAGGATATGAGGGGTGTATGAGAATATAGAGTGTGAGCGGGGACGTGCAGGTAATATATATATATATCAGGATATGGGGGGTGTATGAGAATATAGAGTGTGAGCGGAGGACGTGCAGGTAATATATATATATATCAGGATATGAGGGGTGTATGAGAATATAGAGTGTGAGCGGGGGACGTGCAGGTAATATATATATATATATCAGGATATGGGGGGTGTATGAGAATATAGAGTGTGAGCGGGGGACGTGCAGGTAATATATATATATCAGGATATGGGGGGTGTATGAGAATACAGAGTGTGAGCGGGGGACGTGCAGGTAATATATATATATATATATCAGGATATGGGGGGTGTATGAGAATATAGAGTGTGAGCGGAGGACGTGCAGGTAATATATATATATATCAGGATATGGGAGGTGTATGAGAATATAGAGTGTGAGCGGGGGACGTGCAGGTAATATATATATATATCAGGATATGAGGGGTGTATGAGAATATAGAGTGTGAGCGGAGGACGTGCAGGTAATATATATATATATCAGGATATGGGGGTGTATGAGAATATAGAGTGTGAGCGGAGGACGTGCAGGTAATATATATATATATCAGGATATGGAGGGTGTATGAGAATATAGAGTGTGAGCGGAGGACGTGCAGGTAATATATATATATATCAGGATATGGAGGGGTGTATGAGAATATAGAGTGTGAGCGGGGGACGTGCAGGTAATATATATATATATCAGGATATGAGGGGTGTATGAGAATATAGAGTGTGAGCGGAGGACGTGCAGGTAATATATATATATATCAGGATATGGGGGGTGTATGAGAATATAGAGTGTGAGCGGGGGACGTGCAGGTAATATATATATATATCAGGATATGGGGGGTGTATGAGAATATAGAGTGTGAGCGGGGGACGTGCAGGTAATATATATATATATCAGGATATGAGGGGTGTATGAGAATATAGAGTGTGAGCGGAGGACGTGCAGGTAATATATATATATATCAGGATATGGAGGGTGTATGAGAATATAGAGTGTGAGCGGGGACGTGCAGGTAATATATATATATATCAGGATATGGGGGTGTATGAGAATATAGAGTGTGAGCGGAGGACGTGCAGGTAATATATATATATATCAGGATATGGGGGGTGTATGAGAATATAGAGTGTGAGCGGAGGACGTGCAGGTAATATATATATATATATCAGGATATGGGAGGTGTATGAGAATATAGAGTGTGAGCGGGGGACGTGCAGGTAATATATATATATATCAGGATATGGGGGGTGTATGAGAATATAGAGTGTGAGCGGAGGACGTGCAGGTAATATATATATATATCAGGATATGGGGGGTGTATGAGAATATAGAGTGTGAGCGGGGACGTGCAGGTAATATATATATATATCAGGATATGGGGGGTGTATGAGAATATAGAGTGTGAGCGGAGGACGTGCAGGTAATATATATATATATCAGGATATGGGGGTGTATGAGAATATAGAGTGTGAGCGGAGGACGTGCAGGTAATATATATATATATCAGGATATGGAGGGTGTATGAGAATATAGAGTGTGAGCGGAGGACGTGCAGGTAATATATATATATATCAGGATATGAGGGGTGTATGAGAATATAGAGTGTGAGCGGGGACGTGCAGGTAATATATATATATATCAGGATATGAGGGTGTATGAGAATATAGAGTGTGAGCGGAGGACGTGCAGGTAATATATATATATATCAGGATATGGGGGGTGTATGAGAATATAGAGTGTGAGCGGGGGACGTGCAGGTAATATATATATATATCAGGATAAGAGGGGTGTATGAGAATATAGAGTGTGAGCGGGGGACGTGCAGGTAATATATATATATATCAGGATATGAGGGGTGTATGAGAATATAGAGTGTGAGCGGGGACGTGCAGGTAATATATATATATATCAGGATATGAGGGGTGTATGAGAATATAGAGTGTGAGCGGGGGACGTGCAGGTAATATATATATATATCAGGATATGGGGGTGTATGAGAATATAGAGTGTGAGCGGAGGACGTGCAGGTAATATATATATATATATATCAGGATATGGGGGGTGTATGAGAATATAGAGTGTGAGCGGGGGACGTGCAGGTAATATATATATATATCAGGATATGAGGGGTGTATGAGAATACAGAGTGTGAGCGGGGGACGTGCAGGTAATATATATACGCTTGCTGACTATTTGTAATGTTCAGGTGTCCCCTCCAGTGGGAGCATTAATGGCAGCCATGTTGGTTGTGATCCAGCTTTCCCGGAGCCCTGAATGGTAAATCTGCCTTGTTTTGTGATTGGTGTGCGGAATGTGTTACTTTGTGTTCATTGGTCCAGGCAAGCTGGATGGCTGCGATCGGGGGAGTTGCAGTGACAGCAATGCTGGTATAACCCATCTTTTCTAGAGTCCTGAACGGCGATTCCGGTGATTAATGAAACACAATTGAAGTGGGGACAGTTTTTCAGGATTGCCGGACAGATGTGTTATTACAGATACAATGTCATTCCTGCTAATAATGAGGCGTCCGTCACTGAGTGATGTTGTGCGTCGCGTGTCGCGGGCGCTGGCGGTTTTCACGGCTCTCGGCTTGTCAGCATTTCCTGAGATTCTCGCACTGGCGCCGCATCCAATCCCTGCCCCCGATGTGCTCCTTCTGACGGTTTTAGTATAATTTAAAATTAATGATGTATGCAGACAATACATAGTAAGATGCGGCAGCGACGAGACGCGGCGAGTAACAGCGCCATTGTTACCGGCGACGCCAGGGTTAACCATTCAGCCGCTAAACACGTCACACGGTGCCACTCTGCCACGTCCACTTAGTAACCTCTTTAATATAAATTGTCTGCAAGTTTCTAATCGCCTCACCATTGCCATTTTTAACAACTCTGCTTGCTGTCAGCGAACTAGAAGGGTTGGAATTTACACATTTACCTAGTTCTGCTCCGAAAGCTGATGGGCTTGTGAGAATAGAGCGCTCTGATACACTGTAACGAGTCCTGCACCTGCGTACTGTATGCCAAATCTTTCAAGCTAGCGACGGAAGCAGATTTACCTGTTGCGGCGTTTCTCGACAGGATTTTCAGGAGTCTGGGAAAGCTGGGGACCTCCCCGTTACTTCAGCAATATTGTTTATCACCCAACTTGACAAGTTCAGAGACTCCGGCGAGAGATCCGCAAAGTGACGTAAATTCACGCCTCGCGCCCGACTGAGACCGGAGCAGTCGCCAAATCTATTGTGTCGTCCGATAATGGGAATTAATGGCGTCACAACCCCCTGAATCTTCCATCATCTCGGCCGCTCTTATTCCACTCCGTATAAAACCGTTCCCGCGGCGAGCCAGCGCCGTCTCGTCGTTTTCCGCGTCTGTTCTTCCATTCGCGCTCCTTGATTTTCATCCCGCCCCGTCCCACATCGCGGACAGGAAACACAATGGAGATCAGCGTCGCCCGCAGTCAAGGTTATGGCGATAAATTCCTCCGTTGTCACTTCTGCTCACAGTAAATTGGCCGGAGGGTTTCGCGCCGCGGAGACGGATAATTTGCTGCCGTATTTCAAATGGATTTAGAAATGAGTTTGAAAGGCCGGTTCATGCCTCCTATTACCGGGGGCCGGGGGGGACGCGCTCCTGGCTGACTCCTCATTACCAGCGCTTAATACCCTTCCTATTCTCAGGCCGTAATGAAATTCTCCTGCGTGATCGGCGGCGCCGCCAATGACAAGACAAGTGCGCAGAGGGCACATGTGTCCCCCGGGTCCTCGGCCCCAGCGATCACACCATTAATTTCTACCTTCACTTCTCATCTCCCAGTCAAGCCTCAGTAATATATAGGGCACGTGGCGAAGCTGCCGACGCTATAGTGACGAAGCAATGCTCTGCGACTACTGTGATTGTCCAAGGGGTTTCTCGTAAGAATGAAGCATGGGCTGAACTTAGGATAAGGCAGATGATAATACAACGTCTGCCGGTGGTCATTGATAATAGAAATATCAGTCGTTCTGATCAGTGTGTTTTATTCTTTTAATGCTCTGCATATGGTGATGTCAGTATTCACTGCAGTTCTGGCATTCTATTCATGATCAGAGCTATAATTCCCACGGTTGGTGCCGGTAATAACGCTGTAGAAAGATAGAAAAATGCGAATATAAATCGAAGTGAAATAAACCCTGATCTGTGATCTATGCAGTGTCTGTGTGTTGTCTGGAGCAGTGTGTTGTTTCTGTGTTGTCTGGAGCAGTGTGTCGTGTCTGTGTGTTGTCTGGAGCAGTGTGTTGTTTCTGTGTTGTCTGGAGCAGTGTGTCGTGTCTATGTGTTGTCTGGAGCAGTGTGTTGTGTCTGTGTGTGGTCTGGAGCAGTGTGTCGTGTCTGTGTGTTGTCTGGAGCAGTGTGTCGTGTCTGTGTGTTGTCTGGAGCAGTGTGTCGTGTCTGTGTGTTGTCTGGAGCAGTGTGTCGTGTCTGTGTGTTGTCTGGAGCAGTGTGTCGTGTCTGTGTGTTGTCTGGAGCAGTGTGTCGTGTCTGTGTGTTGTCTGGAGCAGTGTGTCGTGTCTGTGTGTTGTGTCTGGAACAGTGTGTCGTGTCTGTGTGTTGTCTGGAGCAGTGTGTCGTGTCTGTGTGTTGTCTGGAGCAGTGTGTCGTGTCTGTGTGTTGTCTGGAGCAGTGTGTCGTGTCTGTGTGTTGTCTGGAGCAGTGTGTCGTGTGTGTGTGTGGGTTGTCTGGAGCAGTGTGTCGTGTCTGTGTGTTGTCTGGAGCAGTATGTCGTGTGTGTGTGTGTGTGTGTGTGTGTTGTCTGGAGCAGTGTGTCGTGTCTGTGTGTTGTCTGGAGCAGTGTGTCGTGTCTGTGTGTTGTCTGGAGCAGTGTGTCGTGTCTGTGTGTTGTCTGGAGCAGTGTGTCGTGTCTGTGTGTTGTCTGGAGCAGTGTCTCGTGTCTGTGTGTTGTCTGGAGCAGTGTGTCGTGTCTGTGTGTTGTCTGGAGCAGTGTCTCGTGTTTGTGTGTTGTCTGGATCAGTGGGTCGTGTCTGTGTGTTGTCTGGAGCAGTGTGTCGTGTCTGTGTGTTGTCTGGAGCAGTGTGTCGTGTCTGTGTGTTGTCTGGAGCAGTGTGTCGTGTCTGTGTGTTGTCTGGAGCAGTGTGTCGTGTCTGTGTGTTGTCTGGAGCAGTGTGTCGTGTCTGTGTGTTGTCTGGAGCAGTGTGTCGTGTCTGTGTGTTGTCTGGAGCAGTGTGTCGTGTCTGTGTGTTGTCTGGAGCAGTGTGTCGTGTCTGTGTGTTGTCTGGAGTAGTGTGTCGTGTGTGTTGTCTGGAGCAGTGTGTCGTGTCTGTGTGTTGTCTGGAGCAGTGTATCGTGTCTGTGTGTTGTGTCTGGAGCAGTGTGTCGTGTCTGTGTGTTGTCTGGAGCAGTGTGTCGTGTCTGTGTTTTGTGTCTGGAGCAGTGTGTCGTGTCTGTGTGTTGTGTCTGGAGCAGTGTGTCGTGTCTGTGTTGTTGTCTAGAGCAGTGTGTTGTGTCTGTGTGTTGTCTGAAGCAGTGTGTTGTTTCTGTGTTGTATGGAGCAGTGTGTCGTGTCTGTGTGTTGTCTGGAGCAGTGTGTTGTTTCTGTGTTGTCTGGAGCAGTGTGTCGTGTCTGTGTGTTGTCTGGAGCAGTGTGTTGTTTCTGTGTTGTCTGGAGCAGTGTGTCGTGTCTGTGTGTTGTCTGGAGCAGTGTGTTGTGTCTGTGTGTGGTCTGGAGCAGTGTGTCGTGTCTGTGTGTTGTCTGGAGCAGTGTGTCGTGTCTGTGTGTTGTCTGGAGCAGTGTGTCGTGTCTGTGTGTTGTCTGGAGCAGTGTGTCGTGTCTGTGTGTTGTCTGGAGCAGTGTGACGTGTCTGTGTGTTGTCTGGAGCAGTGTGTCGTGTCTGTGTGTTGTCTGGAGCAGTGTCTCGTGTCTGTGTGTTGTCTGGAGCAGTGTGTCGTGTCTGTGTGTTGTGTCTGTGTTTTGTGTCTGGAGCAGTGTGTCGTGTCTGTGTGTTGTCTGGAGCAGTGTGTCGTGTCTGTGTTGTTGTCTAGAGCAGTGTGTTGTGTGTGTTTGGAACAGTGTCTCGTGTCTGTGTGTTGTCTGGAGCAGTGTGTCGTGTCGCTGTGTTGTCTGGAGCAGCATGTCGTCTCTGTGTGTTGTCTGGAGCATTGTGTCGTGTCTGTGTGTTGTCTGGAGCAGTGTGTTGTTTCTGTGTTGTCTGGAGCAGTGTGTCGTGTCTGTGTGTTGTCTGGAGCAGTGTGTTGTTTCTGTGTTGTCTGGAGCAGTGTGTCGTGTCTGTGTGTTGTCTGGAGCAGTGTGTTGTTTCTGTGTTGTCTGGAGCAGTGTGTCGTGTCTGTGTGTTGTCTGGAGCAGTGTGTCGTGTCTGTCTGTTGTCTGGAGCAGTGTGTCGTGTCTGTGTGTTGTCTGGAGCAGTGTGTTGTTTCTGTGTTGTCTGGAGCAGTGTGTCGTGTCTGTGTGTTGTCTGGAGCAGTGTGTTGTTTCTGTGTTGTCTGGAGCAGTGTGTCGTGTCTGTGTGTTGTCTGGAGCAGTGTGTCGTGTCTGTCTGTTGTCTGGAGCAGTGTGTTGTGTCTGTGTGTGGTCTGGATCATTGTGTCGTGTGTGTTGTCTGGAGCAGTGTGTCGTGCCTGTGTGTTGTCTGGAGCAGTGTGTCGTGTTTGTGTGTTGTCTGGAGCAGTGTGTCGTGTCTGTGTGTTGTCTGGAGCAGTGTGTCGTGCCTGTGTGTTGTCTGGAGCAGTGTGTCGTGTCTGTGTGTTGTCTGGAGCAGTGTGTCGTGTCTGTGTGTTGTCTGGAGCAGTGTGTCGTGTCTGTGTGTTGTCTGGAGCAGTGTGTCGTGTCTGTGTGTTGTCTGGAGCAGTGTGTCGTGTGTGTGTGTGGGTTGTCTGGAGCAGTGTGTCGTGTCTGTGTGTTGTCTGGAGCAGTGTGTCGTGTCTGTGTGTTGTGTCTGGAGCAGTGTGTCGTGTCTGTGTTGTTGTCTAGAGCAGTGTGTTGTGTCTGTGTGTTGTCTGAAGCAGTGTGTTGTTTCTGTGTTGTATGGAGCAGTGTGTCGTGTCTGTGTGTTGTCTGGAGCAGTGTGTTGTTTCTGTGTTGTCTGGAGCAGTGTGTCGTGTCTGTGTGTTGTCTGGAGCAGTGTGTTGTTTCTGTGTTGTCTGGAGCAGTGTGTCGTGTCTGTGTGTTGTCTGGAGCAGTGTGTTGTGTCTGTGTGTGGTCTGGAGCAGTGTGTCGTGTCTGTGTGTTGTCTGGAGCAGTGTGTCGTGTCTGTGTGTTGTCTGGAGCAGTGTGTCGTGTCTGTGTGTTGTCTGGAGCAGTGTGTCGTGTCTGTGTGTTGTCTGGAGCAGTGTGACGTGTCTGTGTGTTGTCTGGAGCAGTGTGTCGTGTCTGTGTGTTGTCTGGAGCAGTGTCTCGTGTCTGTGTGTTGTCTGGAGCAGTGTGTCGTGTCTGTGTGTTGTGTCTGTGTTTTGTGTCTGGAGCAGTGTGTCGTGTCTGTGTGTTGTCTGGAGCAGTGTGTCGTGTCTGTGTTGTTGTCTAGAGCAGTGTGTTGTGTGTGTTTGGAACAGTGTCTCGTGTCTGTGTGTTGTCTGGAGCAGTGTGTCGTGTCGCTGTGTTGTCTGGAGCAGCATGTCGTCTCTGTGTGTTGTCTGGAGCATTGTGTCGTGTCTGTGTGTTGTCTGGAGCAGTGTGTTGTTTCTGTGTTGTCTGGAGCAGTGTGTCGTGTCTGTGTGTTGTCTGGAGCAGTGTGTTGTTTCTGTGTTGTCTGGAGCAGTGTGTCGTGTCTGTGTGTTGTCTGGAGCAGTGTGTTGTTTCTGTGTTGTCTGGAGCAGTGTGTCGTGTCTGTGTGTTGTCTGGAGCAGTGTGTCGTGTCTGTCTGTTGTCTGGAGCAGTGTGTCGTGTCTGTGTGTTGTCTGGAGCAGTGTGTTGTTTCTGTGTTGTCTGGAGCAGTGTGTCGTGTCTGTGTGTTGTCTGGAGCAGTGTGTTGTTTCTGTGTTGTCTGGAGCAGTGTGTCGTGTCTGTGTGTTGTCTGGAGCAGTGTGTCGTGTCTGTCTGTTGTCTGGAGCAGTGTGTTGTGTCTGTGTGTGGTCTGGATCATTGTGTCGTGTGTGTTGTCTGGAGCAGTGTGTCGTGCCTGTGTGTTGTCTGGAGCAGTGTGTCGTGTTTGTGTGTTGTCTGGAGCAGTGTGTCGTGTCTGTGTGTTGTCTGGAGCAGTGTGTCGTGCCTGTGTGTTGTCTGGAGCAGTGTGTCGTGTCTGTGTGTTGTCTGGAGCAGTGTGTCGTGTCTGTGTGTTGTCTGGAGCAGTGTGTCGTGTCTGTGTGTTGTCTGGAGCAGTGTGTCGTGTCTGTTGTATTGTATTATTGTGTCTACATATTTGATTTGTTGGTTATTTGAGGTTACTTTTATTTTCCCTCAGGCTGCTGCTGTTAAACCGGCTTCGACAGAATCAGAACCAGCAGCGATGGAGAAGTCGGGGTCTGTGCTTTATCGGAGGGGTCATGTACAGGGTCTCTGCTAATAAACTCTCCAAAACATGGAGCCCCGGCAGTGGCAGCAAGCCGACCCCAAAGACTGGTGAGTGACGTATCCCATAACCGTAAATCCCCCCTACAAGTTGCAGCACTGGAGTCTTATAGCGAGGCGACCCCTGCGCCGGATCTATCAATTTGGAGGAAACGCTGCTCTCCGGGCGCCATCTGCGATATTCAGGCGCCAGTGATCTTTAAGGGTCAGTTCACTTATAGCATAAAAATTCTTACGATTTTCCGCATCGATTTTGTTGCTGAAGTCCGCAGCGTAATCCAGTAGCAGCAAAGGGGCTGAGATCTGAACAAATCTCCTCCACACGCTGCGTAAATACTGAGCAGAGAAAACACTCAGAAATGGAATGCGGGGCGTTTTTTATTCCGCAGCGTGTCCATCGTGTTTGCGTAAACGCTGCTTATTTGTTGTGGGATTTCCCGATTTGAAATCTACGGGAGGTAAATCCCACAACAAGTAGCAGATGTTGCGTTTTTTTGTGCCAGAATCTCTGCGATTCCGCTGCAAAAAAGGCAACTCAGAAAAAATATATCTTCTACTAGAAGTCTGTGATTCTTCCTCCTGGCCGGCCTCCTGGGATGACGTTTTATCCTATATGACCGCTGCAGCCAATCACAAGCCAATCACAGGCTGCAGCAGTCACATGGGATGAAACGTCAACCCCAGGGCTGCTGAGCGTCAGGACGTCGAAGCGACGCGTCGCCATGGTAAGTATCCTCTTTTTTTTGTCTGCGTAGTTTTCCGGATCAGACATTCCGGCCAGAATTCCCATAGGCGCAGAGCGCGGATACAGTGTGTGCTTTCACGCAACGTATCCGCCCTCTGTGATCGTACCTTAAATATACACAAATAAGCTCTGTCAGTAGAAGTTATAATTTCCCATTTCTCTCTGCTTCTGCGTCCAGCCCTGACATCCAGGGATAAAGTTTCAGCCCATGTGACTGCTGCAGCCAATCAAAGGTCACATGGGATGAAAGTCATCCCAGGAGGCCACCCTGTAGGACGTCAGAGAGACGCGTCACCGCGGCTACAGGAAAGTATAGGTTTTTTGTTTTTTTTTCTGCTGTTTTCCGCAACGGATATTCAGGCACCACAATTTACTGCGGTTTTTGCGGCCGGAATTCCCTGCGGTATCTATATGTACCCTTTTGGCAGCGTATCCAACCCATGTGGACATTCTCTAAAAGGTAAATTTAGTGTTTCTGTATTATTATTATAAAGTATTATGAACATGAATGTTACCACTATAATACTGCCCCCTATATACAAGAATATAACTACTATAATACTGCTCCTATATACAAGAATATAGCTACTGTAATACTGCACCTATATACAAGAATATAACTACTATAATACTACCCCCTATATACAAGAATATAACTACTATAATACTGCCCCCTATATACAAGAATATAACTACTATAATACTGCTCCTATATACAAGAATATAACTACTATAATACTGCCTCCTATATACAAGAATATAACTACTATAATACTGCTCCTATATACAAGAATATAACTACTATAATACTGCTCCCTATATACAAGAATAGAACTACTATAATACTGCCCCCTATGTACAAGAATATAACTACTATAATACTGCCCCTATATACAAGAATATAACTACTATAATACTGCCCCCTATATACAAGAATATAATTACTATAATACTGCCCCCTATATACAAGAATATAACTACTATAATACTGCCCCTATATACAAGAATATAACTACTATAATACTGCCCCCTATATACAAGGATATAACTACTATAATACTGCCTCCTATATACAAGAATATAACTACTATAATACTGCTCCTATATACAAGAATATAACTACTATAATACTGCCTCCTATATACAAGAATATAACTACTATAATACTGCTCCTATATACAAGAATATAACTACTATAATACTGCTCCTATATACAAGAATATAGCTACTGTAATACTGCACCTATATACAAGAATATAACTACTATAATACTGCCCCTATATACAAGAATATAACTATTATAATACTGCCCCCTATATACAAGAATATAACTACTATAATACTGCCCCCTATATACAAGAATATAACTACTATAATACTGCTCCTATATACAAGAATATAACTACTATAATACTGCCCCTATATACAAGAATATAACTACTATAATACTGCTCCTATATACAAGAATATAACTACTATAATACTGCTCCTATATACAAGAATAAAACTACTATAATACTGCCTCTATATACAAGAATATAACTACTATAATACTGCTCCTATATACAAGAATATAACTACTATAATACTGCCCCCTATATACAAGAATATAACTACTATAATACTGCCCCCTATATACAAGAATATAACTACTATAACACTGCTCCTATATACAAGAATATAACTACTATAACACTGCTCCTATATACAAGAACATAACTACTATAATACTGCCCCTATATACAAGAATAGAACTACTGTAATACTGCCCCCTATATACAAGAATCTAACTACTATAATACTGCCCCCTATATACAAGAATATAACTACTATAATACTGCCCCCTATATACAAGAATATAATTACTATAATACTGCTCCTATATACAAGAATATAACTACTATAATACTGCCCCTATATACAAGAATATAACTCCTATAATACTGCTCCCTATATACAAGAATATAACTACTATAATACTGCCTCTATATACAAGAATATAACTACTATAATACTGCCCCTATATACCAGAATATAACTTGTATAATACTGCTCCTATATACAAGAATATAACTACTATAATACTGCCCCCTATATACAAGAATATAACTACTATAATACTGCTCCCTATATACAAGAATATAACTACTATAATCCTGCCCCATTATACAAGAATATAACTACTATAATACTGCCCCTTATATACAAGAATATAACTACTATAATACTGCCCCTATATACAAGAATATAACTACTATAATACTGCTCCCTATATACAAGAATATAACTACTATAATACTGCTCCCTATATACAAGAATATAACTACTATAATACTGCCCCCTATATACAAGAATATAACTACTATAATACTGCTCCCTATATACAAGAATATAACTACTATAATCCTGCCCCATTATACAAGAATATAACTACTATAATACTGCCCCTTATATACAAGAATATAACTACTATAATACTGCCCCTATATACAAGAATATAACTACTATAATACTGCTCCTATATACAAGACTATAACTACTATAATACTGCCCCCAATATACAAGATTATAACTACTATAATACTGCCTCCTATATACAAGAATATAACTACTATAATACTGCCCCTATATACAAGAATATAACTACTATAATACTGCTCCTATATACAAGGATATAACTACTATAATACTGACCCCTATATACAAGAATATAACTACTATAATACTGCTCCCTGTATACAAGAATATAACTACTATAATACTGCCTCCTATATACAAGAATATAACTACTATAATACTGCCCCTATATACAAGAATATAACTAATATAATACTGCCCCCTATATACAAGAATATAACTACTATAATACTGCTCCTATATACAAGAATATAACTACTATAATACTGCCCCCTATATACAAGAATATAACTGCTATAATACAGCTGCTATATACAAGAATATAACTACTATAATACTAACTCCTATATACAAGAATATAACTACTATAATACTGCCCCTATATACAAGAATATAACTACTATAATACTGCTCCTATATACAAGAATATAACTACTATAATACTGCTCCTATATACAAGAATATAACTACTATAATACTGCCTCCTATATACAAGAATATAACTACTATAATACTGCCCTATGTACAAGAATATAACTACTATAATACTGCTCTCTATATACAAGAATATAACTACTATAATAGTGCCCCTATATACAAGTATATAACTACTATAATACTGCCCCCTATATACAAGAATATAACTATTATAATACTGCCCCCTATATACAAGAATATAACTACTATAATACTGTCCCTATATAAAAGAATATAACTACTATAATACTGCCCCTATATACAAGAATATAACTACTATAATACTGCCCCCTATCTACAAGAATATAACTACTATAATACTGCCCCCTATATACAAGAATATAACTACTATAATACTGTCCCTATATAAAAGAATATAACTACTATAATACTGCCCCTATATACAAGAATATAACTACTATAATACTGCCCCCTATCTACAAGAATATAACTACTATAATACTGCCCCCTATATACAAGAATATAACTACTATAATACTGCTCCTATATACAAGAATATAACTACTATAATACTGCCCGCTATATACAAGAATATAACTACTATAATACTGCCCCTATATACAAGAATATAACTACTATAATACTGCCCCTATATACAAGAATATAACTACTATCATTCTGCTCCTATGTACAAAAATATAACTACTATAATACTGCCCCTATATACAAGAATATAACTATTATAATACTGCCTCCTATATACAAGAATATAACTACTATAATACGGTAATGCCTCCTATATACAAGATTATAATTACTATAATACTGCTCCCTATATACAAGAATATAACTGCTATAATACTGCCCCCTATATACAAGAATATAACTGCTATATTACTGCCCCTATATAAAAGAATATAACTACTATAATACTGCCCCCTATATACAAGAGTATAACTACTATAATACTGCCCCCTATATACAAGAGTATAACTACTATAATACTTTCCCTATATACAAGAATATAACTATAATACAGCCCCTATATACAATAATATAACACTATAATACTGCTCCTATATACAAGAATAGAACTACTATTTTACTGCTCCTATATACAAGAATATAACTACTATAATTCTGGTCCTATATACAAGAATATAACTACTATAATACTGCCCCCTATATACAAGAATATATCTACTATAATACTGCTCCTATATACAAGAATATAACTACTATAATACTGCCCCATATATACAAGAATATAACTACTATAATACTGCCCCTATATACAAGAATATAACTACTATAATACTACCCCCTATACACAAGAATATAACTACTATAATACTGCCCCTATATACAAGAATATAACTACTATAATACTACCCCCTATATACAAGAATATAACTACTATAATACTGCCCCTATATACAAGAATATAACTACTATAATACTGCCCCTATATACAAGAATATAACTACTATAATACTGCCCCCTATCTACAAGAATATAACTACTATAATACTGCCCCCTATATACAAGAATATAACTACTATAATACTGCTCCTATATACAAGAATATAACTACTATAATACTGCCCGCTATATACAAGAATATAACTACTATAATACTGCCCCTATATACAAGAATATAACTACTATAATACTGCCCCTATATACAAGAATATAACTACTATCATTCTGCTCCTATGTACAAAAATATAACTGCTATAATACTGCCCCTATATACAAGAATATAACTATTATAATACTGCCTCCTATATACAAGAATATAACTACTATAATACGGTAATGCCTCCTATATACAAGATTATAATTACTATAATACTGCTCCCTATATACAAGAATATAACTGCTATAATACTGCCCCCTATATACAAGAATATAACTGCTATATTACTGCCCCTATATAAAAGAATATAACTACTATAATACTGCCCCCTATATACAAGAGTATAACTACTATAATACTGCCCCCTATATACAAGAGTATAACTACTATAATACTTTCCCTATATACAAGAATATAACTATAATACAGCCCCTATATACAATAATATAACACTATAATACTTCTCCTATATACAAGAATAGAACTACTATTTTACTGCTCCTATATACAAGAATATAACTACTATAATTCTGGTCCTATATACAAGAATATAACTACTATAATACTGCCCCCTATATACAAGAATATATCTACTATAATACTGCTCCTATATACAAGAATATAACTACTATAATACTGCCCCATATATACAAGAATATAACTACTATAATACTGCCCCTATATACAAGAATATAACTACTATAATACTACCCCCTATACACAAGAATATAACTACTATAATACTGCCCCTATATACAAGAATATAACTACTATAATACTACCCCCTATATACAAGAATATAACTACTATAATACTGCCTCCTATACACAAGAATATAACTACTATAATACAGCTCCTATATACAAGAATATAACTACTATAATACTGCCCTATGTACAAGAATATAATTACTATAATACTGCCCTATGTACAAGAATATAAGTACTATAATACTGCTCTCTATATACAAGAATATAACTACTATAATAGTGCCCCTATATACAAGAATATAACTACTATAATACTTCCCCCTATATACAAGAATATAACTACTATAATACTGCCCGCTATATACAAGAATATAACTACTATAATACTGCCCGCTATATACAAGAATATAACTACTATGATACTCCCCCTATATACAAGAATATAACTACTATAATACTGCCTCCTATATACAAGAATATAACTACTATAATACTGCCCTATGTACAAGAATATAATTACTATAATACTGCCCTATGTACAAGAATATAAGTACTATAATACTGCTCTCTATATACAAGAATATAACTACTATAATAGTGCCCCTATATACAAGAATATAACTACTATAATACTGCCCCCTATATACAAGAATATAACTACTATAATACTGCCCGCTATATACAAGAATATAACTACTATAATACTGCCCGCTATATACAAGAATATAACTACTATGATACTCCCCCTATATACAAGAATATAACTACTGTAATACTGCCCCTATATACAAGAAAAATAACTACTATAATACTGCCCCTATATACAAGAATATAACTACTATAATACTGCCCCTATATACAAGAATATAACTACTATCATACTGCTCCTATATACAAGAATATAACTACTATAATACTGCCCCTATATACAAGAATATAACTATTATAATACTGCCTCCTATATACAAGAATATAACTATTATAATACTGCCTCCTATATACAAGAATATAACTGCTATAATACTGCCCCCTATATACAAGAATATAACTGCTATAATACTGCCCCTATATAAAAGAATATAACTACTATAATACTGCCCCCTATATACAAGAGTATAACTACTATAATACTGCCCCCTATATACAAGAGTATAACTACTATAATACTTTCCCTATATACAAGAATATAACTACTATAATACTGCCCCCTATATACAAGAATATAACACTATAATACTGCTCCTATATACAAGAATAGAACTACTATTTTACTGCTCCTATATACAAGAATATAACTACTATAATACTGGTCCTATATACAAGAATATAACTACTATAATACTGCCCCCTATGTACAAGAATATATCTACTATAATACTGCCCCCTATATACAAGAAAAATAACTACTATAATACTGCTCCTATATACAAGAATATAACTACTATAATACTGCCCCATATATACAAGAATATAACTACTATAATACTGCCCCTATATACAAGAATATAACTACTTTAATACTACCCCCTATACACAAGAATATAACTACTATAATACTGCCCCTATATACAAGAATATAACTACTATAATACTGCCCCTATATACATGAATATAACGACTATAATACTGCCCCTATATACAAGAATATAAGTACTATAATACTGCTCCTATATACAAGAATATAACTACTATAATACTGCCCCTATATACAAGAATATAATTACTATAATACTGCACCCTATACACAAGAATATAACTACTATAATACTGCTCCTATATACAAGAATATAACTACTATAATACTGCTCCCTATATACAAGAATATATTTACTATAATACTGCCCCTATATACAAGAATATAACTACTATAATACTACCCCCTATACACAATAATATAACTACTATAATACTGCCCCTATATACAAGAATATAACTACTATAATACTGCTCCCTATATACAAGAAAATTTCTACTATAATACTGCTCCTATATATAAGAATATAACTACTATAATACTGCTCCATATATACAAGAATATAACTACTATAATACTGCCCCTATATACAAGAATATAACTACTATAATACTACCCCCTATACACAATAATATAACTACTATAATACTGCCCCTATATACAAGAATATAACTACTATAATACTGCCCCCTATATACAAGAATATAACTACTATAATACTGCCCCCTATATACATGAATATAACTACTATAATACTGCCCCTATATACAAGAATATAACTATTATAATACTGCCTCCTATATACAAGAATATAACTATTATAATACTGCCTCCTATATACAAGAATATAACTACTATAATACTGCCCCTATATACAAGAATATAACTACTATAATACTGCCCCCATATACAAGAATATAACTACTATAATACTGCCCCCATATACAAGAATATAACTACTATAATACTGCTCCCTATATACAATAATATAACTACTATAATACTGCCCCCTATATACAAGAATATAACTGCTATAATACTGCCCCCTATATACAAGAATATAACTGCTATAATACTGCCCCTATATAAAAGAATATAACTACTATAATACTGCCCCCTATATACAAGAGTATAACTACTATAATACTGCCCCCTATATACAAGAGTATAACTACTATAATACTTTCCCTATATACAAGAATATAACTACTATAATACTGCCCCCTATATACAAGAATATAACACTATAATACTGCTCCTATATACAAGAATAGAACTACTATTTTACTGCTCCTATATACAAGAATATAACTACTATAATACTGGTCCTATATACAAGAATATAACTACTATAATACTGCCCCCTATATACAAGAATATATCTACTATAATACTGCCCCCTATATACAAGAAAATAACTACTATAATACTGCTCCTATATACAAGAATATAACTACTATAATACTGCCCCATATATACAAGAATATAACTACTATAATACTGCCCCTATATACAAGAATATAACTACTATAATACTACCCCCTATACACAAGAATATAACTACTATAATACTGCCCCTATATACAAGAATATAACTACTATAATACTGCCCCTATATACATGAATATAACGACTATAATACTGCCCCTATATACAAGAATATAAGTACTATAATACTGCTCCTATATACAAGAATATAACTACTATAATACTGCCCCTATATACAAGAATATAATTACTATAATACTGCACCCTATACACAAGAATATAACTACTATAATACTGCTCCTATATACAAGAATATAACTACTATAATACTGCTCCCTATATACAAGAATATATTTACTATAATACTGCCCCTATATACAAGAATATAACTACTATAATACTACCCCCTATACACAATAATATAACTACTATAATACTGCCCCTATATACAAGAATATAACTACTATAATACTGCTCCCTATATACAAGAACATTTCTACTATAATACTGCTCCTATATATAAGAATATAACTACTATAATACTGCTCCATATATACAAGAATATAACTACTATAATACTGCCCCTATATACAAGAATATAACTACTATAATACTACCCCCTATACACAATAATATAACTACTATAATACTGCCCCTATATACAAGAATATAACTACTATAATACTGCCCCCTATATACAAGAATATAACTACTATAATACTGCCCCCTATATACATGAATATAACTACTATAATACTGCCCCTATATACAAGAATATAATTACTATAATACTGCACCATATACACAAGAAAATAACTACTATAATACTGCTCCTATATACAAGAATATAACTACTATAATACTGCCCCATATATACAAGAATATAACTACTATAATACTGCCCCTATATACAAGAATATAACTACTATAATACTACCCCCTATACACAAGATTATAACTACTATAATACTGCCCCTATATACAAGAATATAACTACTATAATACTGCCCCCTATATACATGAATATAACTACTATAATACTGCACCTATATACAAGAATATAACTACTATAATACTGCTCCTATATACAAGAATATAACTACTATAATACTGGTCCTATATACAAGAATATAACTACTATAATACCGCCCCCTATATACAAGAATATAACTACTATAATACTGCCCCCTATATACATGAATATAACTACAATAATACTGGTCCTATATACAAGAATATAACTACTATAATACTGCCCCTATATACAAGAATATAAGTACTATAATACTGCTCCTATTTACAAGAATATAACTACTATAATACTGCCCCCTATATAAAAGAATTTAACTACTATAATACTGCTCCCTATATACAAGAATATAACTACTATAATACTGCCCCCTATATACAAGAATATAAGTACTATAATACTGCTCCTATATACAAGAATATAACTACTATAATACTGCCCCTATATACAAGAATATAATTACTATAATACTGCACCCTATACACAAGAATATAACTACTATAATACTGCTCCTATATACAAGAATATAACTACTATAATACTGCTCCCTATATACAAGAATATATCTACTATAATACTGCCTCTATATACAAGAATTTATCTACTATAATACTGCTCCCTATATACAAGAAAATTTCTACTATATAACTACTATAATACTGCCCCCTATATACATGAATATAACTACTATAATACTGCACCTATATACAAGAATATAACTACTATAATACTGCACCTATATACAAGAATATAACTACTATAATACTGCCCCTATATACAAGAATATAACTACTATAATACTACCCCCTATACACAAGATTATAACTACTATAATACTGCCCCTATATACAAGAATATAACTACTATAATACTGCCCCCTATATACAAGAATATAACTACTATAATACTGCCCCCTATATACATGAATATAACTACTATAATACTGCACCTATATACAAGAATATAACTACTATAATACTGCTCCTATATACAAGAATATAACTACTATAATACTGGTCCTATATACAAGAATATAACTACTATAATACCGCCCCCTATATACAAGAATATAACTACTATAATACTGCCCCCTATATACATGAATATAACTACAATAATACTGGTCCTATATACAAGAATATAACTACTATAATACTGCCCCTATATACAAGAATATAAGTACTATAATACTGCTCCTATTTACAAGAATATAACTACTATAATACTGCCCCCTATATAAAAGAATTACTATAATACTGAAGTACTATAATAAAGAATTACTATAATAAAGAAGTACTATAATACTGCTCCTATATACAAGAATATAACTACTATAATACTGCCCCTATATACAAGAATATAATTACTATAATACTGCACCCTATACACAAGAATATAACTACTATAATAATACATGAATATAACTACAATAATACTGGTCCTATATACAAGAATATAACTACTATAATACTGCCCCTATATACAAGAATATAAGTACTATAATACTGCTCCTATTTACAAGAATATAACTACTATAATACTGCCCCCTATATAAAAGAATTACTATAATACTGAAGTACTATAATAAAGAATTACTATAATAAAGAAGTACTATAATACTGCTCCTATATACAAGAATATAACTACTATAATACTGCCCCTATATACAAGAATATAATTACTATAATACTGCACCCTATACACAAGAATATAACTACTATAATACTGCTCCTATATACAAGAATATAACTACTATAATACTGCTCCCTATATACAAGAATATATCTACTATAATACTGCCTCTATATACAAGAATTTATCTACTATAATACTGCTCCCTATATACAAGAAAATTTCTACTATAATACTGCTCCTATATATAAGAATATAACTACTATAATACTGCCCCATATATACAAGAATATAACTACTATAATACTGCCCCTATATACAAGAATATAACTACTATAATACTACCCCCTATACACAATAATATAACTACTATAATACTGCCCCTATATACAAGAATATAACTACTATAATACTGCCCCCTATACACATGAATATAACTACTATAATACTGCCCCTATATACATGAATATAATTACTATAAAACTGCACCCTATACACAAGAAAATAACTACTATAATACTGCTCCTATATACAAGCATATAACTACTATAATACTGCCCCATATATACAAGAATATAACTACTATAATACTGCCCCTATATACAAGAATATAACTACTATAATACTACCCCTATACACAAGATTATAACTACTATAATACTGCCCCTATATATAAGAATATAACTACTATAATAATGCCCCCTATATACATGAATATAACTACTATAATACTGCACCTATATACAAGAATATAACTACTATAATACTGCTCCTATATACAAGAATATAACTACTATAATACTGGTCCTATATACAAGAATATAACTACTATAATACCGCCCCCTATATACAAGAATATAACTACTATAATACTGCCCCCTATATACATGAATATAACTACAATAATACTGGTCCTATATACAAGAATATAACTACTATAATACTGCCCCTATATACAAGAATATAAGTACTATAATACTGCTCCTATATACAAGAATATAACTACTATAATACTGCCCCCTATATAAAAGAATTTAACTACTATAATACTGCTCCCTATATACAAGAACATAACTACTATAATACTGCCCCCTATATACAAGAATATAAGTACTATAATACTGCTCCTATATACAAGAATATAACTACTATAATACTGCCCCCTATATACAAGAAAATAACTACTATAATACTGCCCCTATATACAAAAATATAACTACTATAATACTACCCCCTATACACAAGAATATAACTACTATAATACTGCTCCTATATACAAGAATATAACTACTATAATACTGCCCCCTATATACAAGAATATAACTGCTATAATATTGCCTCCTATATACAAGAATAGAACTACTATAATACTGCCCCCTATATACAAGAATATAACTACTATAATACTGCCCCCTATATACAAGAATATAACTACTATAATACTGCCCCTATATACAAGAATATAACTACTATAATACTGCCCCCTATATACATGAATATAACGACTATAATACTGCCCCTATATACAAGAATATAACTACTATAATACTGCCCCTATATACAAGAATATAACTACTATAATACTGCTCCTATATACAAGAATATAACCACTATAATACTGCCCCTATATACAAGAATATAACTACTATAATACTGCCCCCTATATACAAGAATATAACTACTATAATACTGCCCCCTATATACAAGAATATAACTACTATAATACTGCCTCTATATACAAGAATACAACTACTATAATACTGCCTCTATATACAAGAATACAACTACTATAATACTGCCCCTATATACAAGAATATAACTACTATAATACTGCACCCTATATACAGGAATATAACTACTATAATACTGCACCCTATATACAAGAATATAACTACTATAATACTGCTCCTATATACAAGAATATAACTACTATAATACTGCTCCTATATACAAGAATATAACTACTATAATACTGCTCCTATATACAAGAATATAACTACTATAATACTACTCCTATATTCAAGAATATAACTACTATACTGCTGCCCCCTATATACAAGAATATAACTACTATAATACTGCTCCTATATACAAGAATATAACTACTATAATACTGCTCCTATATACAAGAATATAACTACTATAATACTGCTCCTATATACAAGAATATAACTACTATAATACTGCTCCTATATACAAGAATATAACAACTATAATACTGCTCCTATATACTAGAATATAACTACTATAATACTACTCCTATATACAAGAATATAACTATTATAATACTGCTCCTATATACAAGAATATAACTATTATAATACTGCTCCTATATACAAGAATATAACTACTATAATACTGCCCCTATATACAAGAATATAACTACTATAATACTGCTCCTATATACAAGAATATAACTATTATAATACTGCTCCTATATACAAGAATATAACTACTATAATACTGCCCCTATATACAAGAATATAACTACTATAATACTACCCCCTATACACAATAATATAACTACTATAATACTGCCCCTATATACAAGAATATAACTACTATAATACTGCCCCCTATATACATGAATATAACTACTATAATACTGCCCCTATATACATGAATATAATTACTATAATACTGCACCCTATACACAAGAAAATAACTACTATAATACTGCTCCTATATACAAGAATATAACTACTATAATACTGCCCCTATATACAAGAATATAACTACTATAATACTGCTCCTATATACAAGAATATAACTACTATAATACTGCCCCTATATACAAGAATATATCTACTATAATACTGCCCCTATATACAAGAATATAACTACTATAATACTGCTCCCTATATACAAGAATATAACTACTATAATACTGCTCCTATATACAAGAATATAACTACTATAATACTGCCCCCTATATACAAGAATATAACTACTATAATACTGCACCCTATACAGGGCCGCCATCAGGTCAGTACAGCTGGTACTGCCGTCAGGGGTCCGACCAGAATGATGAAAAATAGGGCCCCGTCCCTTCTCTGCAACTTTACTCATGTCATTGAGTGCCCCAGTGTCAGTCACTTGTAGAAAGGAACCGACGCTGCAATGAAATAGGGCCCGTTCCTTACTCTGAAGTAACTAGCGCTGGGGCCCTGAGAGGACTTACAGTAGGGGAAGTTGCAGCATGTAGAAGCTCCGTGTAGAGAGATCCCGCCCCTCCCCCCGCCAGCTCCTTCTCTACACCGCCCTGCAGACTTGTGTGTCCCCTTCTCTCCATCCCTATTCACAATCCTCCTGACCCCACTTCATTATATATTATATAACTTGATTATATAAAGTATGTTAAAATAGTTTCACTAGCGTTTTTTTGATGCGATTTTCGCAGTTTTGGCGCAGTTTTGTTGCATTTTTTAAAAAATTGTTGCAAAACCGCGTGATTTGTTCTGCGATTTACGAAAATTGCATTAAAAAAAGGGTACAAAACATGGTAAAACAGTGCTGTTAGGCTATAGTCAAAGTGCAGTAAAATCTCGTTTTTGTTGCCATTTTGCAAAAAAATTGATTTGACCGCACTGTGTAAATAGACTAAGGCCTTATTCAGACGGCCGTGCTCTGTCCGCTTTATACGGAGCGTGTATCGGCTATATTTCCCGGACCGACCACAGTTCATGGAGCCGGGCTCCTAGCCATATAGTTATCTGTGACGCTAGGTGTCCCTGTCTCTCCGCGGGAAAACAGTCCCGTACTGTAATCATGTTTTCAGTACGGGACCGGGGACAGTATTCCCGCCGAGAGACAGGGTCTCCTAGCGTTATAGATAACTATGTTACTAGGAGTCCGGCTCCATGAACTGTGGTCGGTCCGGGAAATACTGCCGACATACGCTCCATATAAAACGGACCGAACACGGACGGTTCAACAAGGACACTTCAGAAGTGCCCATTTGCACCCGTGTAGGACCCGTTCCAACGGATCCCGCATGGACTTGTCTATTGAGGGTTCTGTAAAAACGGACATAAATGGGACATGTGCTATTTTTTCACGGCTCTTTGCACGGTCCGTTAAAACAACGGCTGTGTAAATAACCCCATAGAAATACCTGCAGCCGCGTGACGGCCGGCGCGCTGACATTTAACACGTTCGGCTGAATAAGCCCTAACACAAAACCCCATCTCATGCAGCAGAAAAAAATCTGCATGGAATTTAGGACGTGCTGCTGATTATTAAATCCTCATCATGCCTATTATGTGGCAGAATTGGAACATATTTTACCCTTTAGGTTCTGTTCACACAGCAAACAAAAAACGGAGCTTTTCAAGGGAAAACAGCTCCTGATTTTCAGCCGTTTTTTTTAATGTCTCAGGCTTTTTTTGGTGCGTTCTTTACGGCTGTTTTTGAAGCTGTTTTTCTATTGAGACAATGAAAAACGGCTCAAAAAACGGACATGCACTTTTATTTTTTACGGGGTGTTTTTTTAGGCGCTGTTTTGAGGCGTCCAGCATCCGTATTTTTTTAGCCATTTTTCGGGTCGTTTACGGCTGAAATGAGGCCGTGTGAACAGACCCTTACAATGCAAAGAGTCGCTTCAAATCCCTAGCAAAATCTGTAAGGCTACACGCACACGTTGAGGAATTTGGTGCAGAAAATCTGCATCAAACCCGCAGGTAAAATCCGCAGCTAAGGACTTGTCCACACAGAACGGAATTGCTGCAGAAAATTTGTGCAGCAATTCCATTGAAAGTAGCAGACGTTCCGCTGCAGAAAAAAACGCACCATTTCCTGCATTTTTTACTGAAGAAAATGGTGCGGATTTTGCGGCGTTTTTCACAATGTTGGGGGATGGTGACGTCTCCTTTGAAAAACGCAGCAACTCAGTCACTTTCCGCAGCAGGAATTAACATGTACGAAAAATACGCACCGCACGTCAATTTCTGGTCGGAATATTTCCGCAGCGTGTGGATGAGACTTGTTACATCACACCCACTTTGCTGCTACTGTATTCTGTTACGTATTTTCCGTCCGCAATTCCGGACGAAAAAAACGCATCACTTCCGCAACGTGTGGACGAGCCCTAATAGTGCGTTCTTAGGTGCAGGTTTGATGCTGCGGATTTGTTATTTTTGCTTTTTTTAAACTGGTCCGGTACAATTTGCAAGCGGAAACGCAAAATAAGTTGACGTGCTGCAGATTTTAAAATACGCACCGCAGGTCAATCTATATGCAAAAAAAACTCGTGTAGATGAGATTTCTGGAGCTTTCATTTACTTTGCTGGTCCTGTATTACACTGCGGATCTGCCGCACGAAAACACATGCGGCAAATCCGCACGTAATATGCATCGTGTGCGTTTGGCCTAACAGAGTTTTTTTGAACTCACCCCCCCCCCCTAAGGCCCCGTTCACACGTGCTGGATTTGATACGGATTTCAAGGACAATCTTCATCCCATGCATATGAGGTTTCCACAACCCGGTTCACATGCTACGAAAAAAATTTCCACGTGTATATTTGTCCGCACCATGAAAATAAATCCACCACCGCAATAAGAAGCGGGCGACTTATATTACATGGAAAAGCCGAGGATGAGCCCCTCTGAATGACAATGGGACCAGTTCTGGTGCGGATCTGCTACTCGCTCGTGGCATCTGCGGCAGAAATCCAGGTGTAATCCTCCGATTTTTGCTGCGTAAAAACACATTGGACTTTAATGGCAACGTAAGAAAGTTAGTGCTCCTCATCCTCACAGCTGCCCCCTCTCTCAACGACCCTTCACATCGTGTTACTGCCCTACATTTATTGTAGAGGAAATCTCCGAACATACACGTAACAACGTAAATGATAATTCACAGGGCTCCATTATGTCCGATCAGCCTCCGTCGGGCTGCTAGACGTCGGTTTACCTTATTTTTGAAGGATGGAATAGTGTAGTAGACTATATATATACATACATGGAGATAGTAGACTTTGCTATACCATCCTGAGAGAATCCACAAAAAACCGTATACCGCTCCTGACATTAGTATGTGGACTGACGTCAGGAGCTTCCCAGTCCCGGAGTCCCCAGATAGCGCGTGACAAGGTCTCTACCCGGGGACTTTGTCCCTGGGAAAGCTGCTGACATCACTGTCCATATATGTAAAGTGACATCAGGGGATTCTCCAGGGCCGGGATCCCTGGCCAGAGCGTTGCCGACGGTCCGGCCGTGGACTCAGGCTTTGCAAAGCCAGAGTCCCTGGGTGGAGCGCTAGTAGAATCTCTGCCCGGGGACTCCAGCCCTGGGAAAGCTCCTGACATCACTGTCCATTTATGGACAGTGACTTCAGGATTTTCCCCAGGGCCATTCCCCAGGCGACGTATCCCACATTATGCCACACAGTCGGATACGTTTTGGCTAAATAGAACAAAATCCATCTCATTAACCGGTCACTGCCAGCTCCATGGTGTCATTCACTGTAATTGACAGCAGCACCAAAACCAGTTAATGCGAATAATGTACAAACGTGCGCGCCACACTTTCCATTGCCCAACCCCGGTAATGGAGGGGGGCAGACATCTTGGCTGTATGGGGCCCAGAAATTCCTCCTGGCGGCCCTGGTTATGACTGATCTGTGGGGAGATATTTGGTATGTGACTATGTACAGTAGATGTTTACATCTCCCTATATAATATTTTTCACATATATAATATTTCTCCTCTGGGCAGTGGCATTTGCCATCTGGTTCTCAGTTTCGGTGACTTTCTTCTGCGTGTTTTGTGCAGTTGTAGATGACTCTCTGTCTTGCTGCGGTCTCCGCTCGCTCTCTTTGGCAGGTCTTGCTGCGGTCTCTGCTCGCTCTGTGCTTTACCTTTGGCAGGTCTTGCTGCGGTCTCCGATCACTCTCTTTGGCAGGTCTTGCTGCGGTCTCCTCTCGCTCTCTTTGGCAGGTCTTGCTGCGGTCTCCTCTCGCTCTCTTTGGCAGGTCTTGCTGCGGTCTCCGCTCACTCTCTTTGTCAGGTCTTGCTACGGTCTCCTCTCGCTCTCTTTGGCAGGTCTTGCTGCGGTCTCCGCTCACTCTCTTTGGCAGGTCTTGCTGCGGTCTCCTCTCGCTCTCTTTGGCAGGTCTTGCTGCGGTCTCCTCTCGCTCTTTGGCAGGTCTTGCTGCGGTCTCCGCTCACTCTCTTTGTCAGGTCTTGCTGCGGTCTCCGCTCGCTCTCTTTGTCAGGTCTTGCTGCGGTCTCCGCTCGCTCTCTTTGGCAGGTCTTGCTGCGGTCTCCGCTCACTCTCTTTGTCAGGTCTTGCTGCGGTCTCCTCTCGCTCTCCTTGGCAGGTCTTGCTGCGGTCTCCGCTCGCTCTCTTTGGCAGGTCTTGCTGCGGTCTCCGCTCGCTCTCTTTGGCAGGTCTTGCTGCGGTCTCCGCTCGCTCTCTTTGGCATGTCTTGCTGCGGTCTCCGCTCGCTCTCTTTGTCAGGTCTTGCTGCAGTCTCCGTTCGCTCTCTTTGTCAGGTCTTGCTCCGGTCTCCTCTCGCTCTCTTTGGCAGGTCTTGCTGCGGTCTCCTCTCGCTCTCTTTGGCAGGTCTTGCTGCGGTCTCCTCTCGCTCTCTTTGGCAGGTCTTGCTGCGGTCTCCTCTCGCTCTCTTTGGCAGGTCTTGCTGCGGTCTCCTCTCGCTCTCTTTGGCAGGTCTTGCTGCGGTCTCCTCTCGCTCTTTGGCAGGTCTTGCTGCGGTCTCCGCTCACTCTCTTTGGCAGGTCTTGCTGCGGTCTCCGCTCGCTCTCTTTGTCAGGTCTTGCTGCGGTCTCCGCTCGCTCTCTTTGGCAGGTCTTGCTGCGGTCTCCGCTCGCTCTCTTTGGCAGGTCTTACTGCGGTCTCCGCTCGCTCTCTTTGGCAGGTCTTGCTGCGGTCTCCGCTCGCTCTCTTTGGCAGGTCTTGCTGCGGTCTCCTCTCGCTCTCTTTGGCAGGTCTTGCTGCGGTCTCCTCTCGCTCTCTTTGGCAGGTCTTGCTGCGGTCTCCGCTCGCTCTCTTTGTCAGGTCTTGCTGCGGTCTCCTCTCGCTTTCTTTGGCAGGTCTTGCTGCGGTCTCCGCTCACTCTCTTTGGCAGGTCTTGCTGCGGTCTCCTCTCGCTCTCTTTGGCAGGTCTTGCTGCGGTCTCCTCTCGCTCTTTGGCAGGTCTTGCTGCGGTCTCCGCTCACTCTCTTTGTCAGGTCTTGCTGCGGTCTCCGCTCGCTCTCTTTGTCAGGTCTTGCTGCGGTCTCCGCTCGCTCTCTTTGTCAGGTCTTGCTGCGGTCTCCTCTCGCTCTCTTTGGCAGGTCTTGCTGCGGTCTCTGCTCGCTCTCTTTGGCAGGTCTTGCTGCGGTCTCCGCTCGCTCTCTTTGGCAGGTCTTGCTGCGGTCTCCGCTCGCTCTCTTTGGCAGGTCTTGCTGCGGTCTCCGCTCGCTCTCTTTGGCAGGTCTTGCTGCGGTCTCCGCTCGCTCTGTTTGGCAGGTCTTGCTGCGGTCTCCGCTCGCTCTCTTTGTCAGGTCTTGCTGCAGTCTCCGCTCGCTCTCTTTGTCAGGTCTTGCTCCGGTCTCCTCTCGCTCTCTTTGTCAGGTCTTGCTCCGGCCTCCTCTCGCTCTCTTTGGCAGGTCTTGCTGCGGTCTCCTCTCGCTCTCTTTGGCAGGTCTTGCTGCGGTCTCCTCTCGCTCTCTTTGGCAGGTCTTGCTGCGGTCTCCTCTCGCTCTCTTTGGCAGGTCTTGCTGCAGTCTCCTCTCGACCTTTGGCAGGTCTTGCTGCGGTCTCCGCTCACTCTCTTTGGCAGGTCTTGCTGCGGTCTCCGCTTGCTCTCTTTGTCAGGTCTTGCTGCGGTCTCCCCTCGCTCTCTTTGGCAGGTCTTACTGCGGTCTCCGCTCGCTCTCTTTGGCAGGTCTTGCTGCGGTCTCCGCTCGCTCTCTTTGGCAGGTCTTGCTGCGGTCTCCGCTCGCTCTCTTTGGCAGGTCTTGCTGCGGTCTCCGCTCGCTCTCTTTGGCAGGTCTTGCTGCGGTCTCCGCTCGCTCTCTTTGGCAGGTCTTGCTGCGGTCTCCGCTCGCTCTCTTTGGCAGGTCTTGCTGCGGTCTCCGCTCGCTCTCTTTGGCAGTCATATCTACACACAGATGTCAGCACTGCAGACCGCTCTCCTGGAGCGGGTGACATTATATGACAGGCAGGCGGGTGACGCTGGCTCTCGTGTTCTTTGGATGCCATCTACTACCTTAAACCCACAACAGATGGGACATCATCATCCTCAGCCGGGCAAGTGACAGCTCCTGCGAGACGAGACGCCGCGGACACACTATCAAATGTGACTCAGTCACTCCGTGAGACGGCAGACTGGCAGATGAGTGACGGCGACATACTCCCACCACCTGGCGAGATGCACGCTTGTCGCTTTTACAGGGATCACACACGACTTCCATCATGTTCTCTGCCGTCTTGTGTGCGCACGTTTTCCGACGTCTGTCCGCGTTCGTCCTGCAGTTCCCACCAGCTGAATTACATTGTAAAGTTGAACGATATTTACCTGGTGTCTCTTAAAGGCAACTTGATCCTGCGGTTTATCTTCTCTCTATGTACTGTGCAGTGCCGGACAGTCTATTGCTCCCTGTTATCAGCCATAAGGAGGGGCCTGACTGTAAAACAGGTGAATACAATCTTTTGCTCCCTGTTATCAGCCCTTTCAAGCTGGGACAAAGCTGATTATGAGACGGGAGAATTCAATCACTTGCTCTCTCTGTTATCAGCCATTTTAGGATAGGTAGCGACTTACTTTAGAACAGGTGAACACCGTCTATTGCTCCCTGTTATCAGCCATTTCAAGCTGAAAAAAGAAGCTGTGAATGTAAGATGGGTAAATGTAATCTGTTGCTCCCTTTTATCTGCCATTTCAGGTTTGGAGGAGATGACTGTAGGACAGATTAATACACTTGTTCCCTGTTATCAGCCATTTCAGGAGAGGTGCTGACTGTAGTGTGAATAATAGAAAGTGCAGAAACCCTGTGATCACTTTCCGGTGCTGAGATCCTCATTTTACATTAAATGTGTGACTGATATCCGCTACTGATGACGTGTAATGTGCGGAGGACTGTGAGGTTTACCATTGTGTGAATGACATATTAATGCTGTTTTTATCCAATTTTATATGTTTTCTGTTCAGGTCAAGCACCCTCCTCATCTGTGACCCTTTATAAGATTTATTTTTATTTGTGTGATTTTAATGTTCATGAATCTTTTTATTTGTAGTGATGACATCATTGTTGGGTTGTAATGATGTCACTTCTTGGTTTATGGTTTACGGTTCTCCTGTTTTGTGATTTATGGATTCACGGCTGAAGTAACCCTTTTGAGCACTTGACAGAAGCCCCGTGTGGGTGTAATTTACACCCTGATCCTGAAGTGCTGTCTGTGCAGGTACCGAAGAACTATCATGAACATCAGAATCCACAAGAATACAAGGAATAAATTACCCCTAGTGGAAATGCAACACATATATTTATCACACGCAAGGGCGTACATACCATACTGGCTGCCCATGAGAAGTGGCCAGTTACTATATGACCCGTGTGAAGGGGCAACTTGGGCTACCCCTACCCCCCTTACCTATGGGCTTTGTAAACCACCAGCTCACCCTCTTTAAAGTCCCAGTTGGCAAACATCCGTGGTGGCTGTAAGATCATTCTGCCATTCTTCTCAAAGGACGGGAAGGAATGATGGAAATGTAACCAGCATAATCCAGCCTCAGGGCCCCTGAAGCTTTATGTAGTCTCCAGAGTGGATGTCTATTGATTATGTAGTGCACCAGGTTTTTCATTCAGTTCCCTGCTGCAAAGATTAAACTATTGCTAGACGCTGATTTTGGGCTTCCAGAAGCAAGACACCCCCAGCCTTAACGAGCATCTGGGAGGGATGAACCCCTAATATGCATAGACGTTTTGTAGGCAAATAAACCCCAGAAACAAACTTTATAGTTTACTACATAATGGGCCCCATGCTTAAATACTAGTCCAGACCAAAAAGTACCTGACCAAGTCAACCAATCAGATACTCCAAATGTAATTTTCCCAGAGCAGGTGCGAAAAAAAGAAGTGATCTGATTGGCTTCTACAGGTAACTGTGAAACCTCTTGTCTGTACTAGTTTTTATGTTCGTTGTCTATTGTACATGATAATGTTTAGAAGAGCAGTGATGGGCACCTACAGGACCCCATTCTCCAGTCTTCACCATTTGTTATGTATTTGTGGCTAAATAGGTCACGTTCATGTTCTCTCTGATTTTCTACATACAAAGTGCTCTTTCAACAGTCTGTAGAGTAAAACCTGATTTTCTGGTGTAAGTGTGGGACCCATCGTTGCACATGTGTGGTTTTCTTCGTCACGTCCCAGGCTGGGATAATCTTTAATGTTAACTTATTATTATAAGTTCATCCATCCTTAACTCTTTTAATGCCGTGACAATTATTACCCTTTTGACATACACAAATAACACCTAAATTAAGGAATAAAACAGTTCTGTTACCCCCCCCCCCCATTCCTTCATATTTATGCCACCCAGCACTTAACACTTATGGGCGCCTTCATGCTATTTTGCATCAATACGTAAATGTATTTAACAAATGCATAAAAAGTCAGGTACAGTGAAGGAAATAAGTATTTGATCCCTTGATGATTTTGTAAGTTTGCCCACTGTCAAAGACATGAACAGTCTAGAATTTTTAGGCTAGGTTAATTTTACCAGTGAGAGAGAGATTATATTAAAAAAAAAAAAGAAAATCACATAGTCAAAATGATATATATTTATTTGCATTGTGCACAGAGAAATAAGTATTTGATCCCCGACCAACCATTAAGAGTTCAGCCTCCTCCAGACCAGTTACTGCTCCAAATCAACTTGGTGCCGGCATTATAGACAGCTCTTACATGGTCACCTGTATAACAGACTCCTGTCCACAGACTCAATGATCAGTCTGACTCTAACCTCTCCAACATGGGCAAGACCAAAGAGCTTTCTAAGGATGTCAGGGACAAGATCATAGACCTGCACAAGGCTGGAATGGGCTACAAAACCATAAGTAAGACGCTGGGTGAGAAGGAGACAACTGTTGGTGCAATAGTAAGAAAATGGAAGACATACAAAATGACTGTCAATCGACATCGATCTGGGGCTCCATGCAAAATCTCACCTCGTGGGGTATCCTTGATCCTGAGGAAGGTGAGAGCTCAGCCGAAAACTACACGGGGGGAACTTGTTAATGATCTCAAGGCAGCTGGGACCACAGTCACCAAGAAAACCATTGGTAACACATTACGCCGTAATGGATTAAAGTCCTGCAGTGCCCGCAAGGTCCCCCTGCTCAAGAAGGCACATGTACAGGCCCATCTGAAGTTTGCAAATGAACATCTGGATGATTCTGAGAGTGATTGGGAGAAGGTGCTGTGGTCAGATGAGACTAAAATTGAGCTCTTTGGCATTAACTCAACTTGCCATGTTTGGAGGAAGAGAAATGCTGCCTATGACCCAAAGAACACCGTCCCCACTGTCAAGCATGGAGGTGGAAACATTATGTTTTGGGGGTGTTTCTCTGCTAAGGGCACAGGACTACTTCACCGCATCAATGGGAGAATGGATGGAGCCATGTACCGTCAAATCCTGAGTGACAACCTCCTTCCCTCCACCAGGACATTAAAAATGGCTCGTGGCTGGGTCTTCCAGCACGACAATGACCCGAAACATACAGCCAAGGCAACAAAGGAGTGGCTCAAAAAGAAGCACATTAAGGTCATGGAGTGGCCTTGCCAGTCTCCAGACCTTAATCCTATCGAAAACTTATGGTGGGAGCTGAAGATCCGAGTTGCCAAGCGACAGCCTCGAAATCTTAATGATTTACAGATGATCTGCAAACCTCATCATCAACTACAAAAAACATCTGACTGCTGTGCTTGCCAACAAGGGTTTTGCCACCAAGTATTAAGTCTTGTTTGCCAAAGGGATCAAATACTTATTTCTCTGTGCACAATGCAAATAAATATATATCATTTTCACAATGTGATTTTCTGTTTGTTTTTTTTTTAGATAATCTATCTCACTGGTAAAATTAACCTAGCCTAAAAATTCTAGACTGTTCATGTCTTTGACAGTGGGCAAAACTTACAAAATCAGCAAGGGATCAAATACTTATTTCCTTCACTGTATGTGGCTAAAAGTCTGACCCCAGCGGAGCCTGAGACGCACAACACCTCCTAAATATAAATGTTCAGGATGTGCGGAGATCTTCATATAATCAGTAGAACTGAAGAGACCACAAATCTCTTCAATCCAGATGCCGGGACATGGCTAAATCACAAAGTTGACAAATGTCCTGATGAGGCTCAGGGGGTGATTAGATATTCAACTCCCTATCTTCACCCCTTTTGTAGGAGAAAAAAAGTGTCCACCCCCCCCCCCCCCTAAGTCGAACAATCATAGAGCTCATGTGGGGGTGATAATATGAAGAAATGTTCCTGTATCCTCCTGGGGTCACTGGAGGCTGTATGGGAGAGAGATGACAGGAACAAGTCGGGATCGATCTTCCAGCTCTCACTTGCAGCTCCCTCCTACCTTACAGAGACACAGAAATAGAAAGTCAAAATTTCATCCTGCTCCCCGACTTCAAACAAGTGCTGCACCCCGAATAGTGCGCTTTATATACTAGTCGTGGCAAATGTTTAAAGTCGTGTCGAATTACATCTGTCCTTGCCAGTGAAATGGTTATAGGAATATTCCGGTCTAAAAAGTCTGATCGGTGCGAATCCTACCACTGAGACCTGCGCTGATCTGGAATCGAAGGTCCCCCGGATCTCACGTCCTGCCTAGTGACCCACATCCAGGTGGGGAATGAATGGAGAGGTGGTCACACGTGTTAATGAATCAGCCAAGCTTTCATTCTCCGCATGGGTACAGTGACTGGCTCACCAGATGGGACTGAGGACCTTTGTTCTCCAGATAGGGGCAGGTCCCGGAGGGGAGACCCCGCACCTATCAGACATTTATGGCATATCCTATGCACAGTCTTTTGCTTCCTGTAAACTGCGGCAGGACATCACGTCAGTCTCTCGTTACATGTCTGAAAATTATTCTGCTTTCTGTTTTAGGCAAACTGGACGTCAGCAGCACCAGTCCCGGCTCCTTATACCCCAGTCGGTCGGCCACCCCCAGCCGCTATATTGCAAGGTCTGTATTACATGCAGCACACATAATACCTGCACTGGAGCAGGTGCCACATGGGTCGTAACTAAATAAGGCTTAAACATTGTATATGATCAAGTTTTGTTACTTGCTCTGCTTGCTGTCAGTGACTGGTGTTTCATTATTGATATTCAGAAATTGAAACCCCGTACCAGGCTGGCTCACACAGCTGCAGGGCTTGTTACAATGTGTCACTGTCGGTAAGCGCTATTAGAAATGCATGCTGCTGCTGTGTTTAAGTAGCAAAGGATTGCCTAGATCCCTGATACCCAACTTTATTACTGTTTCCCTTCCTACCTGAAGGAATCTTGGTGGTGCGGACGGTAAAATGCCGTCATCTGTGTGCCGTCCCTGCTACTGTCTTGTAAGGAACCCATGACCAGGTTCCAAGAAATCTCCACGATCCAGGGAATCCTGGTTGGGAATCACTGACCCTACAATTAGGATATTGCATTGGACCCAGCAGCTGTGTGAGCAGGTCTAGGTCTCTGAATTTTTAGCCTTTTCTTTCATTCACTGACCGCAAGCAGAGATCTTAAGAATAGTGCGGAATTGAAACATCATACAATGACTAAGCCTTATTTGCTGAAACCAGAAATCCCCGAGCTCTCCTTGTGTACTGGTATCTTGATATAATGTTGTACTTTGTTTCATCCTTATTGTAAGACTAGTCCATGCCCGGATTCTGCAGCGTGATGACCGCTCTTTCCTCCTCCCCGCAGCCGCGCCATCCAGCGCAGTCTGGCCATTATCCGCCAGGCCCAGCATAAAAAGGAGAAGAAGGAGTACTGCATGTATTACAATCGATTTGGGAAATGTAACCGAGGTCAGAAGTGCCCCTACATACATGACCCCGAGAAGGTGGCAGTGTGCACGCGGTGAGTGTCTGCGCCGCCCTGGTGATCAGCTGATCTTCGCGCCGCCCTGGTGATCAGCTGATCTTCGCGCCGCCCTGGTGATCAGCTGATCTTCGCGCCGCCCTGGTGATCAGCTGATCTTCGCGCCGCCCTGGTGATCAGCTGATCTTCGCGCATCAGGCTGCGGAAACATAACACGACGCACATGGAAATAAATGAACCGGGTATTATATGGTTGTGCTGACCTTCCAGTAGCTCTCCTCTTTAGCTAGTAATGGAGGTGGGGGGCTCCCCTAATAATGGGGGTGTGGGGGACTCCAATCTATGACCTCTTTATTCTCTAATAATAAATTTTGGACAGGGTTATAGTAAACCACACCCGTAGCAGATTATAAAGATGAAGGCGAGTTGGGGGTGCGCTCCTCATTAGTCGGTGTTACAGTAACCTGATGACTACAGTGGGAACTATTTTCCCTTTCGTCCCTATAATTAAAGGACAGCTCAAAATTTTTGTATTTGTGCTGCTCTCTGTTATCCGAGAGCTCAGCGTTTTTTGAGCTCAGTTGATCGTTTGGTCACATGTCTGACAGGAGGGTGGAGCTACAATTGTCTGTTTCTAAGGGCAACCAGCAACGGTTTGAACGTTCCTGTGTATAGAAACTCGGTCATTCCAAAAACTGTAACAGAAAATATTTGCAAAGTTTCTTAACTTTTTCTGTAGATTTTGGGCTCTTCACGCTGGTGTCATCACTTCAGTTTTTATAGGAGCCATGACGGATCTGTTATGATCAGCGTTGTATTGATTCCTGGGGGATCCCATTGATTGACAAAGGATCCATCAGAGCAGCAGAATGGAATGAAATATAGGAAGTGTGAACAGAACCCAAACTGTGAAGTGGTTCTCAAAACAGGACTCCGTTTCAAGATGCCTCCATGATCCCTTCCCTACTTAAAGGAATTGTCCAGTTTAGAAAACTTATTATCCTAAACCCTATTAGTGAATTCTGGGGTAATAGAGGGGGGTCCTCTACTGAGGATCCTCATCTCTTGGTCAGACTCTGTTCACTTCTGCGTCGTGGTTTATAACACACAACGAACACCACTGCGCAAGACAGAACCTAATGACTTACAATCAGGTCCCACGGAAATGTCTGTCGTTTTGACGGAAAACTTATCGCCTATTATGTTTCATCTGTACGCCCTCTCCTCCTCTCATCATACTTGACACTGCACCTCTTATGTTTCATCTGTACTCCCTCTCCTCCACTCATCATACTTTACACTGCTCCTCTTATGTTTCATCTGTACTCCCTCTCCTTCTCTCATCGTACTTTACACTGCTCCTCTTATGTTTCATCTGTACTCCCTCTCCTCCACTCATCATACTTTACACTGCACCTCTTATGTTTCATCTGTACGCCCTCTCCTCCTCTCATCATACTTTACACTGCTCCTCTTATGTTTCATCTGTACGCCCTCTCCTCCACTCATCATACTTTACACTGCTCCTCTTATGTTTCATCTGTACTCCCTCTCTTCCACTCATCATACTTTACACTGCTCCTCTTATGTTTCATCTGTACGCCCTCTCCTCCTCTCATCATACTTTACACTTCTCCTCTTATGTTTCATCTGTACTCCCTCTCCTCCACTCATCGTACTTTACACTGCTCCTCTTATGTTTCATCTGTACTCCCTCTCCTCCACTCATCATACTTTACACTGCTCATCTTATGTTTCATCTGTACTCCCTCTCCTCCACTCATCATACTTTACACTGCACCTCTTATGTTTCATCTGTACGCCCTCTCCTCCACTCATCGTACTTTACACTGCACCTCTTATGTTTCATCTGTACGCCCTCTCCTCCACTCTTCATACTTTACACTGCACCTCTTATGTTTCATCTGTACTCCCTCTCCTCCACTCATCGTACTTTACACTGCTCCTCTTATGTTTCATCTGTACGCCCTCTCCTCCACTCTTCATACTTTACACTGCACCTCTTATGTTTCATCTGTACTCCCTCTCCTCCACTCATCGTACTTTACACTGCTCCTCTTATGTTTCATCTGTACGCCCCCTCCTCCACTCATCGTACTTTACACTGCTCCTCTTATGTTTCATCTGTACGCCCTCTCCTCCACTCATCATACTTTACACTGCTCCTCTTTTATGTTTCATCTGTACTCCCTCTCCTCCACTCATCATACTTTACACTTCGCTTCTTGTGTGACGTGTGATTTGTTTTTCTTGTAGGTTTCTCAGAGGAACGTGTAAGAAGACGGACGGGACCTGCCCCTTCTCACATCAATTGTCTACAGACAAGGTGAGCGACTCCCATCCTCCATAATGCACCCACACATCAGACTCCTAAGAACCCTCTACCCCACCCCCACAAAACATTACTTGCTCGGTTCTGTGTTATTGATCAGGTTTGGTCTCAGGTCTGTGTTATTGATCAGGTTTGGTCTCAGGTCTGTGTTATTGATCAGGTTTGGTCTCAGGTCTGTGTTATTGATCAGTTTTAGGGTCAGGTCTGTGTTATTGATCAGGTTTAGTGTCCGGTCTGTGTTATTGATCAGGTTTAGTCTCTGGTCTGTGTTATTGATCGGGTTTCGGGTCTGGTCTGTGTTATTGATCAGGTTTAGTCTCTGGTCTGTGTTATTGATCAGGTTTAGTCTCTGGTCTGTGTTATTGATCAGGTTTAGTCTCTGGTCTGTGTTATTGATCAGGTTTAGTCTCTGGTCTGTGTTATTGATCAGGTTTAGTCTCTGGTCTGTGTAATTGATCAAGTTTAGTGTCCGGTCTGTGTTATTGATCAGGTTTAGTGTCCGGTCTGTGTTATTGATCGGGTTTCGGGTCTGGTCTGTGTTATTGATCAGGTTTAGTCTCTGGTCTGTGTTATTGATCAGGTTTAGTCTCTGGTCTGTGTTATTGATCAGGTTTAGTCTCTGGTCTGTGTTATTGATCAGGTTTAGTCTCTGGTCTGTGTTATTGATCAGGTTTAGTCTCTGGTCTGTGTTATTGATCAGGTTTAGTCTCTGGTCTGTGTTATTTATCAGGTTTAGGGTCAGGTCTGTGTTATTGATCAGGTTTAGTCTCTGGTCTGTGTTATTGATCAGGTTTAGTCTCTGGTCTGTGTTATTGATCAGGTTTAGGGTCAAGTCTGTGTTATTGATCAGGTTTAGTCTCTGGTCTGTGTTATTGATAAGGTTTAGTCTCTGGTCTGTGTTATTGATCAGGTTTAGCCTCTGGTCTGTGTTATTGATCAGGTTTAGTGTCCGGTCTGTGTTATTGATCAGGTTTAGTCTCTGGTCTGTGTTATTGATCAGGTTTAGTCTTAGGTCTGTGTTATTGATCAGGTTTAGGGTCTGGTCTGTGTTATTGATCAGGTTTAGTCTCTGGTCTGTGTTATTGATCAGGTTTAGGGTCTGGTCTGTGTTATTGATCAGGTTTAGTCTCTGGTCTGTGTTATTGATCAGGTTTAGGGTCAGCTCTGCGTTATTGATCAGGTTTAGTGTCAGGTCTGTGTTATTGATCAGGTTTAGTCTCTGGTCTGTGTTATTGATCAGGTTTAGTGTCAGGTCTGTGTTATTGATCAGGTTTAGTGTCTGGTCTGTGTTATTGATCAGGTTTAGTCTCTGGTCTGTGTTATTGATCAGGTTTAGCCTCTGGTCTGTGTTATTGATCAGGTTTAGTGTCCGGTCTGTGTTATTGATCAGGTTTAGTCTCTGGTCTGTGTTATTGATCAGGTTTAGTTTTAGGTCTGTGTTATTGATCAGGTTTAGGGTCAGGTCTGTGTTATTGATCAGGTTTAGTCTCTGGTCTGTGTTATTGATCAGGTTTAGGGTCTGGTCTGTGTTATTGATCAGGTTTAGTCTCTGGTCTGTGTTATTGATCAGGTTTAGTCTCTGGTCTGTGTTATTGATCAGGTTTAGTCTCTGGTCTGTGTTATTGATCAGGTTTAGCCTCTGGTCTGTGTTATTGATCAGGTTTAGTGTCCGGTCTGTGTTATTGATCAGGTTTAGTCTCTGGTCTGTGTTATTGATCAGGTTTAGTCTTAGGTCTGTGTTATTGATCAGGTTTAAGGTCAGGTCTGTGTTATTGATCAGGTTTAGTCTCTGGTCTGTGTTATTGATCAGGTTTAGTGTCCGGTCTTTGTTATTAATCAGGTTTAGTCTCTGGTCTGTGTTATTGATAAGGTTTAGGGTCAGGTCTGTGTTATTGATCAGGTTTAGTCTCTGGTCTGTGTTATTAATCAGGTTTAGTCTCTGGTCTGTGTTATTGATCAGGTTTAGGGTCTGGTCTGTGTTATTGATCAGGTTTAGTCTCTGGTCTGTGTTATTGATCAGGTTTAGGGTCTGGTCTGTGTTATTGATCAGGTTTAGTCTCTGGTCTGTGTTATTGATCAGGTTTAGGGTCAGCTCTGCGTTATTGATCAGGTTTAGTGTCAGGTCTGTGTTATTGATCAGGTTTAGGGTCTGGTCTGTCTTATTGATCAGGTTTAGTCTCAGGTCTGTGTTATTGATCAGGTTTAGTCTCTGGTCTGTGTTATTGATCAGGTTTAGTGTCAGGTCTGTGTTATTGATCAGGTTTAGTCTCTGGTCTGTGTTATTGATCAGGTTTAGTGTCAGGTCTGTGTTATTGATCAGGTTTAGTCTCTGGTCTGTGTTATTGATCAGGTTTAGTCTCTGGTCTGTGTTATTGATCAGGTTTAGCCTCTGGTCTGTGTTATTGATCAGGTTTAGTGTCCGGTCTGTGTTATTGATCAGGTTTAGTCTCTGGTCTGTGTTATTGATCAGGTTTAGTTTTAGGTCTGTGTTATTGATCAGGTTTAGGGTCAGGTCTGTGTTATTGATCAGGTTTAGTCTCTGGTCTGTTATTGATAAGGTTTAGGGTCAGGTCTGTGTTATTGATCAGGTTTAGTCTCTGGTCTGTTATTGATCAGGTTTAGGGTCTGGTCTGTGTTATTGATCAGGTTTAGTCTTTGGTCTGTGTTATTGATCAGGTTTAGGGTCTGGTCTGTGTTATTGATCAGGTTTAGTCTCTGGTCTGTGTTATTGATCAGGTTTAGGGTCAGGTCTGTGTTATTGATCAGGTTTAGTGTCAGGTCTGTGTTATTGATCAGGTTTAGGGTCAGGTCTGTGTTATTGATCAGGTTTAGTCTCTGCTCTGTGATATTGATCAGGTTTAGTGTCAGGTCTGTGTTATTGATCAGGTTTAGTCTCAGGTCTGTGCTATTGATCAGGTTTAGGGTCAGGTCTGTGTTATTGATCAGGTTTAGTGTCAGGTCTGTGTTATTGATCAGGTTTAGTGTCAGGTCTGTGTTATTGATCAGGTTTAGGGTCAGGTCTGTGTTATTGATCAGGTTTAGGGTCAAGTCTGTGTTATTGATCAGGTTTAGGGTCAAGTCTGTGTTATTGATCAGGTTTAGTGTCAGGTATGTTTTATTGATCACGTTTAGTCTCAGGTCTGTGATATTGATCAGGTTTAGTGTCAGGTCTGTGTTATTGATCAGGTTTAGTCTCTGGTCTGTGATATTGATCAGGTTTAGTGTCAGGTCTGTGTTATTGATCAGGTTTAGTCTCAGGTCTGTGCTATTGATCAGGTTTAGGGTCAGGTCTGTGTTATTGATCAGGTTTAGTCTCAGGTCTGTGTTATTGGTCAGGTTTAGTCTCAGGTCTGTGTTATTGATCAGGTTTAGGGTCTGGTCTGTGTTATTGATCAGGTTTAGTCTCAGGTCTGTGTTATTGATCAGGTTTAGTCTCAGGTCTGTGATATTGATCAGGTTTAGTCTCAGGTCTGTGATATTGATCAGGTTTAGTCTCAGGTCTGTGTTATTGATCAGGTTTAGTGTAAGGTCTGTGTTATTGATCAGGTTTAGGGTCAGGTCTGTGATATTGATCAGGTTTCGGGTCTGGTCTGTGTTATTGGTCAGGTTTAGTCTCTGGTCTGTGTTATTGATCAGGTTTAGGGTCTGGTCTGTGTTATTGATCTGGTTTATTCTCTGGTCTGTATTATTGATCAGGTTTAGGGTCTGGTCTGTGTTATTGATCAGGTTTAGTCTCAGGTCTGTGATATTGATCAGGTTTAGTCTCAGGTCTGTGTTATTGATCAGGCTTAGTCTCTGGTCTGTGTATTTTATCCTGATTCAGTACCTGACGTGTTTATCTTGAGCGCCTCTTTCCGCTTAGGTATAAAGTATTGTGACGACTTTGCTCTCTCACCCCCAGGAGATAATTTGAGATAATGGAGCCGTCCTCTACGGCTGTGATATAGATGAGGCTCATTTGTGCAGCGGCTCCCATCAGATTGTGCTATTAATTTTAATGTTAGGAGTGTTGTGTCGGAGGCCGCGGCTGAACTTACTAGATGTGGGGATTTGCCGAGCTGCGTAAATGTGTATGAATGTCTTGTGTTCTCCGGGGTTAGGGAACAGACTCGTCTCCCTCGCCGCCTCCACCTCTCGCGCTGCTGTTACAACAGCTTTTCCTCTTGAGGAACTTCTAACGATTCAGCATTTTTCTCCCTAATAAAAATAAGCAAAACAGAGGAGTCTGCGGTGAGCAATTTGGAAAGGCTCGTCGACTTTCGGGTTCATTAGCCGGCCGCCTGGAAAGCCTATGTACTCTCCCAGCTCCATAATGTGTGACATAACTCATTGCAATCTGCCTCTTGCCATGTAATTGGTAGGTATATCTCATACTCCATATGTTAAGAGCTGATTTATTTGCTGGCACTGAAACATTTCAGAGGCCTTTTGGACTCCACATGTTCCTCCCGGACGCCGGCTTATCAGCGTTCCCGCCAGCAGCCATTTTTAATTCCTGCCACTTTGAGGTGGTTGGGAATCACTTGCAGCGGCAAGAACAAATATAGATCTGTCTCTATACATATATAGATTCCCAGAACATTCATATGGGATCTCATCTTTTATATACAGTGAATTCCTTTAATCCGGTTATCCAGAAAATGCGATAAATGGCGTAAAACGGAGCAATATAAGACGAAACTGAGAACCAATGAGTAAACTCCTCTGACTGCCGTACAAAGTGTCAGCCGCAGATTCTGTGGTCACATTTATTTTGGCTCCTGACGGTTCTCCACCCTGACCAGCGAGTTTTCTATACTTTTCTATGACTCCAATAATCCAGAATATCTTCCAGGTTTCATTGGTGCTGGATTAATGGAAGTTTACTGTACCGGTAGATGAATTCTTGTCATTCGCAGCCACGTTTGATGTCACTGAGCGCTTCTAGTCCACTTCCATCAGGCTGCGAACAGCTACAACCCCCATTGCTGCCATTATACCTCCTACATGGCCTTGTACCCAGCTTTTCCAGGCTCCTGACTAGCCTAGTTATACAGTGCCTTTCCTGTTCTCATATTGTGCATAGGAAGACCGGATTTTCCTCTCTGGAGTATAGGAAAGCTGGGTGACCTTAAGTGACTGCATATATTGCAGCACGATCACTACTCCCATTGTGCATTATAAGTACGCAGGTTTGCCTTTCAGGACTATAGGAAAGCTGGGTGACCAGCCATATTGCGGCAGGAGTGATGTCCTTATTGGTAAATGATATCAGTAATAATAGGTTGTATAAGATTTTTGGGTGACTCTCCTGCATTGTACAGAGAACCCACTCACACGTCCCCCGCATAGTTGGGGCTTTATCCTTCTGTGTAGGTTTTGTAGGAGGAAACTGGAGAAAACTCACAAGAAAACAGGGAGAACCTATAAAATCTGTACTAGAGTTGTATTCACGGCTCCAGTGCTGATCACGGAGGCTCCGCACCTCCCGGTACATGAGGCGCGAGGCACAGAACGCCTCATCGTGGCTTTGTCCGCAGTAATAGTTGCATTGGGATACATGCAGGGCCCGGCTTCAGAATATACAAGGTGAAAGTCATAGCGCTGTCAGGTTTACTGCTCCAGAGAAAAACGGCCCCGGTTGAAAGGCCCATCACCCGACTTTTATGAGTTTATTAGATGATTCCCGATCACGCAGCAACACCAGAAGGAGGCACTTTAAGAAGTCGTTTTGTCGCCATTAATCCCTTCAATATTCAGGAGCCGCCTTTACGGCCTTCATTTTTGCAGGGTTTAAATATTGCAAAAGAGATGAGAAGCGGGCGGGGGAGGGGGGGGGGGTCCGCGTGTGACCTCAATAATCCCGGATATTACAGGTAAGTTAGGTGAGAATCGGTTACATGAATTATGTAGTTGCCCTTTAAGGTCACGTATAGATAATGAAGGGGGTTCACCTGAGCAACACCCCCTCTTATTGCCAAGTCCCTTGACCTCGGCCTGGACTGTGCTCTCAGGTGTGCAGTGATGCGTGGCGGTCTCACCTGGGGGGATGCATTCAGCAAATTTTTTTCCATTTTAATACAACTGTTAGGCCCTGTTCACACAGAGGATTTTGCGTAGCGGGTCCCGCCGCAAAATCCTCCACGGAACTATTCCTGTCGTTGGCCGGAAGATTCCTCCCTCCCATTGACTTCAGTGGGCGGTTCGGGCGGAAACCAGATAAAGATTAAGCAGGACGCTTCTTTTTCCCGCTATCTGAAAAAATCAGCGGGAAAAACAATTGTCCGACTCCCATTGGAGCGAATGGAAGGCGGGATTTTGTGGTCCGATTCCGCCACATATTTCCTCTGTGTAAACATACGCTTAGGGTACATTTAGACGTTGAGGTGCGATTAAAACCGCATTGAAAAACCGTATCCAAAAACAGCAAAGTCTGAATGGACCCTGACACCTGATGTCAACCTCAACGGTCATGTGATATTCAACACTAACTTCTATTGGAGGGCGACTGAAAGTTAGAGTTGTACAATTCACTGTCCTCCATTGAACACCATTTTTATTTTTTAATCTAAATGGACCCAAAATTCTGTGCTGATTTAATGTCTTAATAAATCTTTATAGCGGTCGGAGGTCCTATTTTATTTTTTATTTTTTTTGGCCCTACAGAGCTTCAAATTTGCTGCACGATAAAATTCTGCCTGCCTGCAGCTACCACTAGGGGGAACTCACTGTATAAATGTATTAGCTCCCCCTAGTGGTGGCTGCAGGCAGACAGAATTTTATCATGTATCTCTATGTAGGGGATTTGTATTTGGAAAAGATCTAAAAAGAAACATTGTCTACACAGAAATGTATTTCTTTCGGATCTGATGACTTTTAGAGGATTGTTGGAGGTTTTCTCTTTTCTGAATCCATCACATGTGCGTGTCAGAACATAGAACAAAGAGGAAACTTCATAGAGATCAAAGTGGATCCCACCGTCCATTGATTTTTAGGGGGAGCCGCCGTATTGGATATTTCTTGACCGATCCTGATTTGTTTTTCCCTGAGATCAATGATAAAACACGTTCCTTCTACCGGCCTGATCCTCCCTGGTGGGGTCTATTCACACTGTACAATAAAATCCGATTTTCTTTTTCTGTGATTTTCATGAAATTGAAGCCACACGTCGCGGTTTTCTGCAAATTGGAAAAGATTGTGACAAAAAAAACAACGTGCTTTCACTGTGACATGTGACTGGACTCTTAATAGGCGGTTTGTAACGAGGCGGGTGATGGGTGACTAGTCGCGGAGTATAGATGGATGTAACGATTGCTGGAACGTTGTGCTGCGTCGCACCTTCCTCTTCCTCACAACTTCTCCTCTCTCCGCAGATGCCGGTGTGCTCCTACTTCCTGAAGGGAATCTGCCGCAATAACGACTGCCCGTACAGCCACGTCTACGTCTCCAGGAAAGCCGAGGTCTGCCAGGACTTCCTCAAAGGATACTGCCCTATGGGAGCGAAGGTGAGGACTGTGATACAAGCAGCCTGGAGCGTCTCAGGACTGACAGGCAGAGCTTTCATAGTATCCTCACAGATGACTGTAGATGGGAAGAGGCTGCCGTCCTATGTGAATAAAGCTTCATCCTTGTATAATGAGTTCTGCAACCTCATAAGAGACTTGTTTTTTTAATACTGCCATTTAATGCGCCGGTTTTAATCTAACGCTGGCGTAAGATGCGCCAATTGATTAAGTTGCACACGCCTCTCAAAAAAATTAGGTGCGTCTCTGGCTGTCCGTGCGCCACAAAGTCAAATATTTGGCAGCTAAGCTGGCGTAGATCTGCGCTGTCATTTCCACCAATTTCTTACGTAATTATATTGAAGCCCTGCCCCTTTTGTTTATGCCACGCCCCTTTCATTATTCCCCGCCCACGTTTTGGTAAAGTGCCATGAGTGACGCAAATTTCTCAAAAGTTGAAAGATTGATCATTTTCCCTCTTAATGTTTCAATTCCTCACCATATTCAAGATCTATGCTTGCTGTCAATAAATGGAAACCATCTTATTTACAATCCAGAGGCCTGAAAACCAGTCTTGACCGAATACATTTCACAGCTGGATGTTTGCTACAATTGTATTCAGTCTAGACAATCAAACACAGCAGCAAACCAAATCTCTTTCCTGGCCTAATAGTTTGTTACATTGTTTCAGTGCAGTGAATGTAGCAGTCTGGACTCCAGGCTGAGAATTGTCTACACTAATACATTATAACAAACCCTCAGCCGTAGGGAGTATTAGGTTTTTCAGGTGGTTTCAGTTTCTGGATGTAATCAAGGATGTCCTAACACTTTTTTATTGACTCACAGCAAGCAGAGATCTTGAAAATGTTGAGAAATAAAAACCTAAAGTGTGTTTAGAAAGTTGCAGAACTTTTCATTATTCACTGATTAAGACTGGACAGAGAATAAATGGACTGGAGTTGGGGGTCTTGCCCTAAAATGAAATCCAGAGACAGCCCTTGAGTCGTCTTCAGACCAGTCATTAAAAATTCCATTCAGCCATTTGTCAGTTATATCTGTTTCTGGGAAAGCTGGGTGACAACCAATATGGCCGCCCGTTTAACGCCAGTAGAGGTTGTAAAAATGTATCTGGTCATCCAGCAGTGCAGGAGGGGTGTGTACGGCTACGTATCTTAGAAGATTTGCCTATCAGCAATCTGGGAAAGCTTGGTGATGGCCATATTGGTTGCACACAGCTTTCCTAGCAGCCGCTATAGGGTGCCTGTGGCCTTGTGTGATCACGTTACGATAATCCTGCGATTTCCTAGTGGCCGCGTGCCCTTCAGACCCCGTTAGGAGTCATCATTTTGCCTGCCGTTTGCAGTATTCCGGCCGCTGCTTAGGGAGTCTCGCCGGTGACCCTTCCTGGACTCCGCGCTCGCCCACACGCCATCATTACCACGTACGCTGCGCAGTGCGTAGCGTAATAACCCCGCTCAGTGACGGAGCCGGCGCTGCGTCCACTCCTCCCCTCTGCCGTTTCCTCGTCTCGATGCGCAGAGATTATTGAGGCCGGAGTCATCAATCAGGAGCTGTCAGCGGCGATCCTACGGTGAGGATTAAGAGACGGATATCGTAAAAATCAAAGCCGGGGATTACGCGCACTCTCCGATCCCAGAAATGCTTTGGTGGCAAATTGTAAATTCAAATAAGCGTTCCCTCCGGTCCCTGCGGACGGCGCTGGTCCTGGGCATCTCTCACTGTTATTGGTTTACTGTAATTCTCTGCGGGCACCGGCAGCGGAAACTTATTCTGAACTCGGATTCTTTTTTTAAAGTAACAGTCCGGTCATTGATTCATCTTACTCTATAGACCCACATAAGCAGTGGAGACCCCAATCTGGGCAAGTCTGCTCCATATGTAGGGACACTACAGAACTCCCCTATATGGGAGGAGCCTATAACTCCTCCCCGGCCTCCTGCTTTATGAATAGAATGCCAGAAATGCAGTAATGACTGACACACGGACACAGTCAAACACCTGGAGAAAAGGATGGGTGAATGTAACTACATCTAGATGTATTTGCTGTTCAGAGTTTGTGGAAAGCAGGGTGGCAATCCCTACAGGCAGTATCTTTTACCTTTGTATGCGCTCCAGAAAGCTCCTTGTAGAGTGTCATGGAGTATTCGCCCACAGTGATTCCAATAATAAAAACATGAGCTGGCACGTCTGATTGGACGGTATCCTCCCATCTATGGCACTTCACTGTCCCTTCTGTTACCCCATGTCTGTTAATACCAGTCTAATATACCCACAGTTGTATGATCCAGATCCGTGACATTTATGGGTCAGAGATTTTGAAGGAATATTCCACTTTAGAACAAAAATTGACATTGAAATCTATGTATAATATTTTATACTCCAGTCACATCCAGAGCTGCAATCATGTTTCTCTGTTTGGGCAGTGCATTCTCATGACCGTTCAAGCTGTTCAATCACGTCTGACTCTAGAGCGGCGAAAAACCGATGTCAGAATTTTGAACGCAGCTCTGGATGTAACTGGAGTAGGACATGAAATAACAGCAAAGCAAGTGATTGACGAGCTGTCGGTGCCGTGTGTCGCGTCACAATCACTGATTGCAGTTTAATTGGACAGATTTGCCATTTAGGACTCTGGGTGACCTCTCATGTTGGGGCAATCGTGGCGGCCATATTGGTGGTCACCCAGCTTACCGGGATTGGGGGGGTTAATACCCGTGGATGGTCAGCTCTTCGGTGCCAGTGTTGGGTTACTTCTTGTATGGTGTGAACACGACTGGTATGATGGATTCCTAAGGGTCAGCGCAGGGTTCAGGTCAAGTTCACGGTCGGACGGGTTAAGTCACAACGAATTGCGTTGGGGGGGTTGCTAAAAAGACAATAATGGCCCCTCCCCCGGTGGCAGCCGCTCTCCGCACACGCAATTACTTTTAAAATATTCCAATTTAAATGAAAATATAAAAGAGATATTTAGAATATTTATGCTATTAGCGAAACTGCTTAGCGCGTCTCTTTTCGGAGTGTCAGAAAAGCATTGCGGTCAGGATGATGGATAGAGCCCCGTAATTGTGTGCGATGAGACTGCTGACTAGGACGGATGCCGCCGCCACCTCCGCTCTACCCAAGGCCGGGCCTGGAAGGGGTTAACCTTATTCTCCCAAATAATAGAGGAAAGTGCTGAGTGCGAAGCTTTGCGCCGCTTGTTTGTTTGTTGCGGTTCTTTTTATATACAGTAGATGTGCACGCCGTTCCTGAAATGGACCCCGGAGAGACGGCGATATCGGAGCGAATCGAGTAAAAATGTTAACCTTGCGCGCCCCCCGGGGTGTGAATAATTTAGCAGGGCTTCACTCCTGGGCACCTCCCGGGGTAACGTTCATTAGGGTTCGTCTTAATATAAAGGGCCGTGGGATTTACAGATTGTAGTTCTATATATAAGGATCCGGGGGGCCGCGTTTCTTGCAGGACCCGCATGTAGGGGGCGCCGTTGGCTTTTCTGCCACACTCAGTGGAACCACTTTTTTCCTTTCCACTTGTAAGAAATATTACAATTCTATATGGACAATCACTCCTATCGTGCGGGGTCTGTCCCTGTGATGACCTGCGGGGCTGCTCGGGGGTCTTTGGCTGGGTTAAGGGGCACTGTGTTTGTTTTCCATCATTGTTTCAGTTTTTCCTTCCTTTCTGATCCTTTGTCAGTTATAAAAGAAATAATATCTATATGTGTATATATATATATATATAGTGACCCTAAAAATGCAGTTGTCCCCCATCCTGCCCTCTGGCAGGGTTAAGGTTAGCGGTGCAGTAAGCGGATCCCCCGGGACATGGTTGGGATTTGTAGGGATAAATCATTTGTGTAGCCGGAGGATTCTTAGCTAAGTGACAAATGTCATAGCGAGCCGTGTACTAATAGAGAGGGAAACCGAATCCAGCACCGTTACCAGTCACTAATGAATGATGGGCGAGCGCTCAGCGGCTGCTCCTCAGCTGCTCCACGCTTGTCTCTCATGCGGGGGATGGGTGGGCCAATACTGCTGGGGGACTGGGGAAGACCAGCCACTATCATTGGGATTATAGGACACCCCACAGTCCACATAATTGGGGGTCGTGGGATGGAAAATATGAATGTGTTAACATTGGGAAGTGTGGACTAGCACTGGAGGGGTTCATGCCTCTTTGCCGAGCGTGAAGGCTCTTTGTGACCCCCTGTAGGTATTAGTGGAGAATGTAATGATTTCCTATGAGCCAAATACTCCCCCCCCCCCCCCATGTTCCTTTGACAGGTGAGTCCGAGGTCCGGCCTGACACAGGGAATGAAAAAGTTAATGGGTTCTTCAGCTATTAATAGGGGCAGTCCAGGGGTCACTATATCTCACTTTATGTTCAATAGTAAAGGGTTAATGGTTTTATGTGTGATCATGATGGCCCCTGTACAGTAGTGAGTGGTGGCCCCTGTACAGTAGTCAGTGGTGGCCCCTGTACAGTGGTGAGTGGTGGCCCCTGTACAGTGGTGAGTGGTGGCCCCTGTACAGTGGTGAGTGGTGGCCCCTGTACAGTGGTGAGTGGTGGCCCCTGTACAGTGGTGAGTGGTGGCCCCTGTACAGTAGTGAGTGGTGGCCCCTGTACAGTGGTGAGTGGTGGCCCCTGTACAGTGGTGAGTGGTGGCCCCTGTACAGTAGTGAGTGGTGGCCCCTGTACAGTGGTGAGTGGTGGCCCCTGTACAGTAGTGAGTGGTGGCCCCTGTACAGTGGTGAGTGGTTGCCCCTGTACAGTAGTGAGTGGTGGCCCCTGTACAGTAGTGAGTGGTGGCCCCTGTACAGTAGTGAGTGGTGGCCCCTGTACAGTGGTGAGTGGTGGCCCCTGTACAGTAGTGAGTGGTGGCCCCTGTACAGTAGTGAGTGGTGGCCCCTATACAGTAGTGAGTGGTGGCCCCTATACAGTAGTGAGTGGCGGCCCCTGTACAGTAGTGAGTGGTGGCCCCTGTACAGTAGTGAGTGGTGGCCCCTGTACAGTAGTGAGATTGTGAGTGGTGACCTACAATAGTGAGTGGTGGCCTCTGTACAATAGTGAGTGGTGGCCCCTGTACAGAGGTGAGTGGTGGCCCCTGTACAGTAGTGAGTGGTGGCCCCTGTACAGTAGTGAGTGGTGGCCCCTGTACAGTGGTGAGTGGTGGCCCCTGTACAGTGGTGAGTGGTGGCCCCTGTACAGTGGTGAGTGGTGGCCCCTGTACAGTGGTGAGTGGTGGCCACTGTACAGTGGAGAGTGGTGGCCCCTGTACAGTAGTGAGTGGTGGCCCCTGTACAGTAGTGAGTGGTGGCCCCTGTACAGTAGTGAGTGGTGGCCCCTGTACAGTAGTGAGTGGTGGCCCCTGTACAGTAGTGAGTGGTGGCCCCTGTACAGTAGTGAGTGGTGGCCCCTGTACAGTAGTGAGTGGTGGCCCCTGTACAGTAGTGAGTGGTGGCCCCTGTATAGTAGTGAGTGGTGGCCCCTGTACAGTAGTGAGTGGTGGCCCCTGTACAGTGGTGAGTGGTGGCCCCTGTACAGTGGTGAGTGGTGGCCCCTGTACAGTAGTGAGTGGTGGCCCCTGTACAGTGGTGAGTGGTGGCCCCTGTACAGTGGTGAGTGGTGGCCCCTGTACAGTGGTGAGTGGTGGCCCCTGTACAGTAGTAAGTGGTGGCCCCTGTACAGTAGTGAGATTGTGAGTGGTGACCTCTACAATAGTGAGTCGTGGCCTCTGCACAATAGTGAGTGGTGGCCCCTGCTCAGTACTGAGTGGGTGAGTGCTGGCCCCTGTTCAGTAGTGAGTGGTGGCCCCTGTACAGTGGTGAGTGGTGGCCCCTGTACAGTGGTGAGTGGTGGCCCCTGTACAGTGGTGAGCGGTGGCCCCTGTACAGTAGTGAGCGGGTGAGTGGTGGCCCCTGTACAGTAGTGAGCGGGTGAGTGGTGGCCCCTGTTCAGTAGTGAGTGGTGGCCCCTGTACAGTGGTGAGTGGTGGCCCCTGTACAGTGGTGAGTGGTGGCCCCTGTACAGTGGTGAGCGGTGGCCCCTGTACAGTAGTGAGCGGGTGAGTGGTGGCCCCTGTACAGTAGTGAGCGGGTGAGTGGTAAATCCTGTACAGTAGTGAGCGGGTGAGTGGTGGCCCCTGTACAGTAGTGAGTGGTGGCCCCTGTACAGTAGTGAGCGGTGGCCCCTGTTCAGTAGTGATTGGGTGAGTGGTGTCCCCTGTACAGTAGTTAGTGCTGGCCCCTTGTCAGTAGTGTCAATAGAGTGGTGTCCTCTGTACAGTGCTGAGTGGTGGCCCCTGTACAGTGCTGAGTGGTGGCCCCTGTACAGTAGTGAGTGGTGGCCCCTGTGCAGTGGTGAGTGGTGGCCCCTGTGCAGTAGTGAGTGGTGGCCCCTGTGCAGTAGTGAGTGGTGGCCCCTGTGCAGTAGTGAGTGGTGGCCACTGTGCAGTAGTGAGTGGTGGCCCCTGTTCAGTAGTTAGTGCTGGCCCCTTGTCAGTAGAGTGGTGCCCCCTGTACAGTAGTGTCAGTAGAGTGGTGGCCCCTGTACAGTAGTGAGTGGTGGCCCCTGTACAGTGGTGAGTGGTGCCCCCTGTACAGTAGTGAGTGGTGGCCCCTGTACAGTAGTGAGTGGTGGCCCCTGTACAGTGGTGAGTGGTGGCCCCTGTACAGTAGTGAGTGGTGGCCCCTGTACAGTAGTGAGTGGTGGCCCCTGTACAGTATTGATCGGGTGAGTGGTGGCCCCTTATCAGGCTGTGTCTGGGTGGATGTCATTACCTAGTACAGGCAGCAGGGGATTAATGGGCACACTTTCAGTGGGTGAAGGGTTAACGGCTGGTCCGGGGAAGCTCTTGTCCTGTGTTTGGGGCCTTCTCTGTTTTTAGAGCCCAACCTGGCGATTGGCGGGCATCCCGCAGTGTGTATAATTAGTTGCCCCCGACAGGTGGGAGGCATCGAGTGACCCTGTGGAATGAGGCCCCCGACAAGTGAGTGCGCACCACTCCTTCCTTCACCTTACTTGACACGTCCGTGGCAGCAGGTTGTTGCCGTGAACCCCAGAATCCTCCTGGTGCCAGCCGTGCCAAACACCATCCCTCCCCCCACAGTGCGTCTCTCATTAACCCCCTCTCTGCCTATAACCTCCTGTACTAGCAGAAAATGAGCAGTATCCCGGCACATTTCGCCAGCTGCTGGTGTAAACCCTGGGGGCTCAGCTGCTTTACTTTAACCCAACTCTCCCGGTTTTCACTTTCGCCTTTAACCATTTCTTTGTCTGTCATGAATAACTTTCACTGACCGTCACAGCTAAAAAAAATCTCCATTCAGCCATGGGAAGAATGTATTCCCACCCATGTGGGTGCTGTAAAAAAACAAACGGGCAAATAGGCCTAAAGGTCCCGGAGCTGTCCTTTGTGGCGGTGTCTTCACTTGGTGGCATTTCTGCTGCTCCCAGGACATGCTGATAGTTGTAGTTACACAACAGCTGGAGAGCCTCAGGTTTCAGGTTGATGCAATATAGTGAAGGTTGTGGTGACCGGTCCAGTGCTGGGCAGTGATCAGTATGGGACCCCAGACTCCAGCATCCATAATTCAGGGGGCACTTAGTTTTCCCTACATCAGATTACAACAGTGCCTGGTGTAAAGACGACATTTCCCAGACTACAAATCACCAGAGCAAGCTCTATGCAGACACTGAACAAACATGCTGGGAGATTTCAGCTCTGAAGCTGCAGAATAGTATAATACAGGATATAACTCAGGATCAGTACAGGATAAGTAATGTAATGTATGTACACAGTGACTCCACCAGCAGAATAGTGAGTGCAGCTCTGGAGTATAATACAGGATGTAACTCAGGATCAGTACAGGATAAGTAATGTAATGTATGTACACAGTGTCTCCACCAGCAGAATAGTGAGTGCAGCTCTGGAGTATAATACAGGATATAACTCAGGATCAGTACAGGATAAGTAATGTAATGTATGTACACAGTGACTCCACCAGCAGAATAGTGAGTGCAGCTCTGGAGTATAATACAGGATATAACTCAGGATCAGTACAGGATAAGTAATGTAATGTATGTACACAGTGACTCCACAAGCAGAATAGTGAGTGCAGCTCTGGAGTATAATACAGGATATAACTCGGGGTCAGTACAGGATAAGTAATGTAATGTATGTACACAGTGACTCCACCAGCAGAATAGTGAGTGCAGCTCTGGAGTATAATACAGGATGTAACTCAGGATCAGTACAGGATAAGTAATATAATGTATGTACACAGTGACTCCACCTTCAGAATAGTGAGTGCAGCTCTTGAGTATAATACAGGATGTAACTCAGGATCAGTACAGGATAAGTAATGTAATATATGTACACAGTGACTCCACCAGCAGAATAGTGAGTGCAGCTCTGGAGTATAATACAGGATGTAACTCAGGATCAGTACAGGATAAGTAATGTATATTCACAATGACTCCACCAGCAGAATAGTGAGTGCAGCTCTGGAGTATAATACAGGATGTAACTCAGGATCAGTACAGGATAAGTAATGTAATGTATGTACACAGTGACTCCACCAGCAGAATAGTGAGTGCAGCTCTGGACTATAATACAGGATGTAACTCCGGATCAGTACAGGATAAGTAATGTAATGTATGTACACAGTGATTCCACCAGCAGAATAGTGAGTGCAGCTCTGGAGTATAATACAGGATGTAACTCAGGATCAGTACAGGATAAGTAATGTAATGTATGTACAGTGACTCCACCAGCAGAATAGTGAGTGCAGCTCTGGAGTATAATACAGGATATAACTCAGGATCAGTACAGGATAAGTAATGTAATGTATGTACACAGTGACTCCACCAGCAGAATAGGGAGTGCAGCTCTGGAGTATAATACAGAATGTAACTCAGGATCAGTACAGGATAAGTAATGTAATGTATGTACAGTGACTCCACCAGCAGAATAGTGAGTGCAGCTCTGGAGTATAATACAGGATATAACTCAGGATCAGTACAGGATAAGTAATGTAATGTATGTACACAGTGACTCCTCCAGCAGAATAGTGAGTGCAGCTCTGGAGTATAATACAGAATGTAACTCAGGATCAGTACAGGATAAGTAATGTATGTACACAGTGACTCCACCAGCAGAATAGTGAGTGCAGCTCTGGAGTATAATACAGGATATAACTCAGGATCAGTACAGGATAAGTAATGTATGCACACAGTGACTGCACCAGCAGAATAGTGAGTGCAGCTCTGGAGTATAATGCAGGCTGTGGCTCAGAATCAGTGTAGTAAGGTTATGCTCCCCAGTATCTCCTGCACTGTGTAGAATAGACGTTTCCATTGACTTCAATAAGGAAAATGAAAATAAAAGATTAATCGCAGTGGATCAGTTTTTAATACAGAATTTGCAGTAATGGCTTTCTGTTATTTTCCTTGTGGGGTAATTAAAGGGTGAATGATTTTCTTTGATAATTTTTTATTTGTTTCATGTAGGGTCACAGTGTTTTTTTGGGGGGCGAAAACCTGCTTTGAAAAAGTGATGCAGGGCTCCGTTCCAGTCTCAGAACTCCGTCTTGTAATCAGACATATCTCTAATTGTTGTTTTTTAGCATAACTCGGTCAGGTGTGTTTTCTCCCTTTACACACATCGTTCTCTGTCAGCAAGCAGAGATCTTAAAAATAGTTGGGAATTGGGATTCAATGATGAAGCTTTATTTTATAAAAATTGAGAACCCTATTAACTACTGATGAGGAATTCTGTACTACCGGTCACCTTGCACCCTGCAGCATCCCCTACGCCTCTAGGGGGTGCCGCTGTTCACCACTGCTCACAGATCTGCTCCATTTTGCCCCTATCCAGCAGCGGTATGGTGCTACAGGATCTCTGAGCCCCATTGGCACCGGGGTGATGGCGTTCTCTGTCACACGGGAGCCTCTGCTGTGTCACCGGTGGACGCGGTGTGTATACGCCGGGTGGGAGGGTTATTTATATACATATTTGGCGAGCCCTCGGCTGCCTCGCAGTGTGTTGTCTGTGCTTGGCTTGCGCAGCCCCTGACTAAGCCGATAGACGTCTCGCTAATTATGTCATTCAGAAGTTATCAATCAAAATATAAACGACTTCAACACCCGACGCTGAGCCCCAGAGACGGGGAAGAGATCCAGCAGAGATCAGCGGCATCGCCAACTATAACTCCCAGCATGACTGGCGTCCCCAATTTTGCACTTTAATGGCGGTGTTCATCCAGCTGCTGTTCTCCGCGACAGGACAAGTTGTGTATTTTGTCTTCATGTTTTGTATCTCTCTTTCCTGCAGTGTAAGAAGAAGCACACCCTGCTGTGCCCCGACTACGCCCGGGACGGCAAATGTCCTCAGGGTTCAAAATGCAAACTGCAGCACCGCCAGAGAAAGCGACGACTCGACGTGACGGCTCAACAGGAGCAGACGCCGACCAGCGCTAAGCAGAGACGGAAGACGCCGGACCACGCCGGGTAAGAGAGGACGTCCGAAATGTATATAAAACTAGGCGTAGTCCATAACAACCAATCAGAATCCAGCCGTCATTGCAATGTAATGCTATCAAAGAAGCTGATTGGCTGTCACACCAACCCACCTGACCCTGTGTATGTTGCAGAAAACCACCAGCGACCGTGTTTTCCGGTGACCACCCTTCTGCCGGCGATGACGAGCTCCCGGGTAGCAGCGGACTCCACAACTGTCCCTCATTCATCTCTCTGAACTGCTCCTCCGCCAGTGAGGGGACCCCGATATCCGAAAGGGTCAAGTCATCCGAAAACTCAGGTAACCGTAATATAATGCCAATCTATTCTGCCGAACGGTGCAATCCGGTAACGCCACCTCCCGCTCCTGAGACCTCATTATAGGACACGCAGATTTACAGGGGACACATGCCAAAATGAAGAACGACACCCCGGTTACCGTTGCTATTACGGTTAAGGGGGGATTCAAGTCTTCTGTAATGAACACTTAATCATTGCACAACAAAAAGTTTTGTAACTTTCTAATAGACTTTGTGTTTCAATTACTTTTTAAGATCTCTGCTTGCTGTTGATGAATGGAAACGCTTTCCGTATACATTCAGGGGCGGAAAATTTGCTCTGATCACGTCTTCTCACCCAGGGACAGGGCTCAGTATAGTACATCATATCCAGGCAAGTTTTTAGCCTCAGTAAATAGACTCATTCATTGTTGACATACAGACAGCAAGTAGAGATCTTAAAAATAATGACGAATTTAAACACAAAATAAATTAGAAGTTGCAGAACTTTTGATTATACAGTGATTAAGATTCATTTACAGAAGACTGGACCGGCCCTTTAAATTTTAAGGGTTTGTAGTCCAGATTACATAGGAATTGTCCCTTGCTCCATGAAGTTATTTACAGTGGACCCCCCTCAGTGGACCCCCCCCCCCCAATCCTCTGATACATTGAAGCCGTATAAATAAGAGATAAGAGTTTGAGATTTCTGTGGAGTTCACCTCTAAGTTTGACTTCTCTCCTCACTACCTCTGGAGAGTGGCGCGCGGCTCAGCCCCGACCCTGTGCTCGGTGTGTACCATATGTCTGCCTTATAAATAATTGAGGTGCAGGACGGGGCGAGAGCATTGCGTTGCTCCATGTATTCCCAGCGACAGAGCGCGGACCCCCAGACTTGGAGGAAGGTCAGCTCCCCTCCTGCTCCACTTATCCACCTGGCAGAGCCTCCTGTGCTGGGAGTACTAAATCCTGGGCAGGAAGAAGTGGGATCTCTGCGAGGGAACCTGCCTGTGAGGAGACAGCTGTAGTCAATCCCTCGCGCCGCATGAGCAGCCAGGTGTATCTCCCAGGACTCCCAAACTTCTCGTGTCTCAGAGCCTTTCAAGTGTCTGCAAGTAACGTCACCATATCACGGCAAGTCAAACTTCTAACCCCTGAAGCCCCGGCCTGAATAATAGCAGCTGTGCAGGTATTTGTAGTCTTCTTTCTCTAGCGTTAAAGGCAATTATGATCCATTGTGAACCAGGAAATTTTATGACGGTCCTGTACTGATCCTGAGTTACAGCCTGTATTATACTCCAGAGCTGCACTCATTATTCTGCTTATATTCCAGAGCTGCACTCACTATACTGCTGGTGGAGTCACTGTGTACATACATTACATTACTTATCCTGTACTGATCCTGAGTTACATCCTGTATTATACTCCAGAGCTGCACTCACTATTCTGCTGGTGGAATCACTGTGTACATATATTACATTACTTATCCTGTTCTGATCCTGAGTTACATCCTGCATTATACTCCAGAGCTGCACTCGTTAGTCTACTGGTGGAGTCACTGTGTACATACATTACATTACTTATCCTGTACTGATCCTGAGTTACATCCTGTATTATACTCCAGAGCTGCACTCACTATTCTGCTGGTGGAGTCACTGTGTACATTACATTACTTATCCTGTACTGATCCTGAGTTATATCCTGTATTATACTCCAGAGCTGCACTCACTATTCTGCTGGTGGAGTCACTGTGTACATACATTACTTATCCTGTACTGATCCTGAGTTATATCCTGTATTATACTCCAGAGCTGCACTCACTATTCTGCTGGTGCAGTCACTGTGTACATACATTACATTACTTATCCTGTACTGATCCTGAGTTACATCCTGTATTATACTCCAGAGCTGCACTCACTATTCTGCTGGTGGATTCACTGTGTACATACATTACTTGTCCTGTACTGATCCTGAGTTACATCCTGTATTATACTCCAGAGCTGCACTCACTATTCTGCTGGTGGAGTCACTGCGTACATACATTACATTACTTATCCTGTGCTGATCCTGAGTTACATCCTGTATTATACTCCAGAGCTGCACTCAATATTCTGCTGGTGGAGTCACTGTGTATATACATTACATTACTTGTCCTGTACTGATCCTGAGTTACATCCTGTATTATACTCCAGAGCTGCAGTCACAATTCAGCTGGTGGTGTCACTGTGTACATACATTACATTACTTATCCTGTACTGATCCTGAGTTACATCCTGTATTATACTTCACAGCTGCACTCACTATTCTGCTGGTGGATTCACTGTGTACATACATTACTTTTCCTGTATTGATCCTGAGTTACATCCTGTATTATACTCCAGAGCTGCACTCACTATTCTACTGGTGGAGTCACTGTGTACATACATTACATTACTTATCCTGCACTGATCCTGAGTTACATCCTGTATTATACTCCAGAGCTGCCCTCACTATTCTGCTGGTGGAGTCACTGTGTACATACATTACATTACTTATCCTGTACTGACCCTGAGTTATATCCAGTATTATACTCCAGAGCTGCACTCACTATTCTGCTGGTGGAGTCACTGTGTACATACATTACATTACTTATCCTGTACTGATCCTGAGTTACATCCTGTATTATACTCCAGAGCTGCACTCACTATTCTGATGGTGGAGTCACTGTGTACATACATTACATTACTTCTCCTGTACTAATCCTGAGTTACATCCTGTATTATACTCCAGAGCTGCACTCACTATTCTGCTTGTGGAGTCACTGTGTACATACATTACATTACTTATCCTGTACTGATCCTGAGTTACATCCTGTATTATACTCCAGAGCTGTACTCACTATTCTGCTGGTGGAGTCACTGTGTACATACATTACTTATCCTGTACTGATCCTGAGTTACATCCTGTATTATACTCCAGAGCTGCACTCACTATTCTGCTGGTGGAGTCACTGTGTACATACATTACATTACTTATCCTGTACTGATCCTGGAGTTACATCCTGTATTATACTCCAGAGCTGCAATCACTATTCTGCTGGTGGAGTCACTGTGTACATACATTACATTACTTATCCTGTGCTGATCCTGAGTTACATCCTGTATTATGCTCCAGAGCTGCACTCACTATTCTGCTGGTGGAGTCACTGTGTACATACATTACATTACTTATCCTGTACTGACCCTGAGTTACATCCTGTATTATACTCCAGAGCTGCACTCACTATTCTGCTGGTGGAGTCACTGTGTACATACATTACATTACTTATCCTGTACTGATCCTGAGTTATATCCTGTATTATACTCCAGAGTTGTACTCACTATTCTGCTTGTGGGGTCACTGTGTACATACATTACATTACTTATCCTGTACTGATCCTGAGTTATATCCTGTATTATACTCCAGAGCTGCACTCACTATTCTGCTGGTGGAGTCACTGTGTACATTACATTACTTATCCTGTACTGATCCTGAGTTATATCCTGTATTATACTCCAGAGCTGCACTCACTATTCTGCTGGTGGAGTCACTGTGTACATACATTACATTACTTATCCTGTACTGATCCTGAGTTACATCCTGTATTATACTCCAGAGCTGCACTCACTATTCTGCTGGTGGAGTCACTGTGTACATACATTACATTACTTATCCTGTACTGATCCTGAGTTATATCCTGTATTATACTCCAGAGCTGCACTCACTATTCTGCTGGTGGAGTCACTGTGTACATATATTACATAACTTATCCTGTACTGATCCTGAGTTACATCCTGTATTATACTCCAGAGCTGCACTCACTATTCTGCTGGTGGAGTCACTGTGTACATACATTACATTACTTATCCTGTGCTGATCCTGAGTTACATCCTGTATTATACTCCAGAGCTGCACTCACTATTCTGCTGGTGGAGTCACTGTGTACATACATTACATTACTTATCCTGTGCTGATCCTGAGTTACATCCTGTATTATACTCCAGAGCTGCACTCACTATTCTGCTGGTGGAGTCACTGTGTACATACATTACATTACTTATCCTGTGCTGATCCTGCGTTACAGGAGATTTTTCCTCCCGCTTTCCTGGTTTTCTGTCATGATTATTATCTCCATGATGTCATTGTGGTTATTATTTTGTCTGATTCCCAATATTCCTGTGACCCGGGTGCCGCTTTTTTGCACCTTTTATATGGCGCCCACATAGGCATCTGAATCCTGAGATGACGTCACGCATTGTTGCATCTTTTAGTCTTGGCCGGGTCTATAGGACGTAATATGCAGCGGCTCAGAGATCCTGACCCGTGACCACCAGTGTAACCCTTTCCCTGCCGACTGCTTATTTCTGCCCCATTGTATTACTATAATTGGAGTAATGACCCCCTCCCCCTGTATTTCTGTGTCCCATCTTTAGGTCTCCGTTACGCTGCCCGCACCCCTGTGGTGGTAATAAGCGTGCGCACCAATGCAAACCATTTCATTTGCGTGCTAATTTAATTAGAAGGCACCCATTTCAGTTAATTTGCTCTGGAAGACGGCGGCAGACTCCTGGCATGAACAGCTGTTCCCGTCTCCCCCGACGAGCGTTTAGGGCCCTACAAATGGCTCCGCTCAGCCTTGTTTGGGAGAAAGAAGAGGATTTTATGGACTCCAACGATCGTCTCCGTAAACACTTTACAGCTCTGCGCGCGCCGGAGCGAGGATTAAACCCTCAGCAACGCGACGGGCCGCAAATCTGCCGCCATACGGCCGTCATTTCTTTGCCATATTTCACAGTCGTAACGTTAATGGAACACGCGTCTTTAAGGGCTCCACTGAGCACGCTCATCCCGCGTCCACAGCGGGCCAGCAAGTTTTGGGTTTTGAGCAAGACATTACTCGTTTAACTCTTTCTGACGCGGCTCCGGACGAGGCTTCGTTTCCTCGCTTTTACATTGTGACGACCTCACGGGCTGGACATAGGAATGGCGCAGATGGCCGACATTAGAGTACAGATTTGTAGATGGCGGTTATCGCCCAGACTGATGTGGCGCTATAGGGACTTTTTGGTGTCCATATTTGTTTCTGTAGGAGAAAATATATATGGGGTTCACCCTACTGACGATAATTACAAGGTCCATGTTATATTTTTAGTCGCCGCGTCCTCCCACAATTCCATGCACCGCAATACTCCCTTATCTAGGATGGATTTAATACTCTGCTCATCCAGAGCCTCCTGGTTCATGCATACAATGCTAGAAAGGCAGTGATGACTGACACTTAATAAGCAAGCGGGAGAGTATAGTGTATAGCGTATCGTTATACGCCAAATTTATTAATCCGCTCTGCTATATTTAGGAAAATGGGCAATACTTTGTCAAAAGTGGGCGTGGTTATCCAGGAACGGACGACGATGTAACTTACGTTTTGTTTTTTTAGCCCTTGTATCGATGTACAGCGGACGTATGTCAGTAACTTACTACTGACGTAGCGGCTCTCCGGGAGTGTGACCTCCTTCTCCAGGCCAAGCTGCATGGAAAATCTGAAGGGTGTGACCCTCACCGGATATGTAAACGTGCGTACAATGCGGTGCGATGGCCGTCGGCGCATAGTCTACTGCGCTAGTCATTCAGTCAAAACGGCGGAAGCCTTACACAACGGAGACAAACGGAAACCATTGGCAACGGATCCATCATAATTTAAATCAATGGTGATGGAATCAATGGTGATAGGAACGGAAACATACGTTTTCCGGTTCTGTCAGTCAGGGCTCCGTTCCGACGGAACGTCAGGACGGAGCGCTGACGCAGATGTGGACGTAGCCCAAGTGCAATGTCGACGAGTTGGAAGCCATTCACGCATGTTTGTCTTTCCTACAGTCATTGATACATTGTGTCCCGCTGGGTCTTGATTGATACAATGTTTACGTTTTATGGAAAATCCGCTGTATAGGCGTTCTACGCGCCGACGGCCATCGCACCGCATTGTACGCACGTTTCCTTTTACGGTGAGGGTCACACTCTTCAGGTTTTTCATGCACCTTGGGCTGGAGAAGGAGGTTATACTCTCAGAGAGCGACGGCGTCGTTGCTGAGACAGCGCCTGGGAATGGGGCGAGAACTTGTGAAACGGCTGTGAAAAGTCAGAGGGTCGTCTGACAGGGAGCGAGGGGAGAGCAGCATGGGGGAAAGAAGCGGCTGCGCCCGGCTCCTCGTTATCACAGAACTAGGTCACGCCGAATCCCACCGTCACAGCTCTGCTCATCCGCCATGATCCGGGGCCGTACAAGGAAGGAGTTCATAGAGCAGCGCTCAACAGACGCAGCCACCGTTAACGGCACATTTACCATTAAGGATTATTTTTTCGTTGTTTCTACAAAGTCCCAGCTTGGCTGAAGGGCGTGCTGAGACTTGTAGTCCCACCAGTGTCAGGCGGGTGCACGTGGCCTGTATCACCCTTATCAAGCTGCTGGGACACAATTTACATTTTCTACCAGGACCCCCTCACCGTCACTTGCTAGCTATAGCACTGCTGCCCTCACAGGAGGTAGTAGGGTCTTTGTGGCCCCTGCGGGCTCTGGGCCAGTGACTGTAACGTCTGTGTGCCGTGTGGACACCTCCCCCGCCGTTACGTAATATAGCCAGCCTACAATGAATTATAAGTCGGTGTATAAGTAACAGACCCCGGTCTTCCAGGTCCTACGGAGAAATCCTCCCCTATGTCACAGCCGGTAGATCTGCCTCTGTATTCGGGTCCTGCAGTTAGCTCTGTGAGTTATGGCCGGGCCCCTGACTGCGCTGGATAAGCATTGATGGGGCCCCCCGCTGTTTGTGACTTCAGGGCTTAGTGAGCAGCTCAGTGCGGTAAATGAGGCAGAGCTCCTGCCGAGCAGTAACGGCGATGCCGGCTCAGAGCCAGATGGTGACAGCGGCGCCGCCCGGGGTTCACGTTCTCATTCTTCCCATTCTCTGGTTCTACTCGCTCTTCAGCCACCGGCAGCGCCATTGTTAGTATATCGGTTCTTCACACTAGAGCCGTCTACTTCTGACTGGGGATAAGTGAATGTACGCTCAGCGGCGCCAAATACACGATGTGAAGGGATTAGACGAGTTACAGCGTCTAGACGGCGGAAAACCAGTCATAAATACGGTGAAAAGATTCTCCTTGTGTACAGTGATGGCAGCGGCGCATGAATAGTCTCCGATCTGCGGAACGCCGGGGTCGATCCATTTGTCACAAATTCCGACAAATTATCTGATCATTATCGGATCTTCTGCAGGATACAGGGACCTGCGCCAGAGCTGCGGGATACAGGGACCTGCGCCAGAGCTGCGGGATACAGGGACCTGCGCCAGAGCTGCGGGATACAGGGACCTGCGCCAGAGCTGCAGGATACAGGGACCTGCGCCAGAGCTGCGGGATACAGGGACCTGCGCCAGAGCTACGGGATACAGGGACCTGCGCCAGAGCTGCAGGATACAGGGACCTGCGCCAGAGCTGCGGGATAGCCCCTGGGTCACATCTCTCCGGTGCTGCGTTACGTTCCACTACCTGCATGAGCAGAATATCGATATCTCTTAACACCTGGTTATGAATATCCACAGCTACCAATCTAAACAAGCAAAGCTGCAGTGTAAAGCATGAAACATGGACAAAGCAGCAGTCTGAGCCCCTGATGAGACAGGAGGTGGATTTACGACTTCCGTGTGGCACAATATACAATGCAACAAAACGGCAGACGTCGATCAAAGCTGTGCCCTAAAAGAGCTGAGCTGCAGTGTAAAGCATGGGGGTGGCAGAGTTGTGCAGCATGGGCCTCTGGTGGTAGATTTCAGACTCTAATAGACAATGCAGCTAAGCTGAAGTCCGCTGTATGCTAATGAAGCAGAGCTGCAGTTTAAAGCATGGGAAAGGATAGAAGCTCCATAGGAATAGTTTTTAATATGAGACATCAATGTTTTCAGTTCGCTGGGATACAAAACCATGTCCAGCATCTTTAGGGGCCACGTCCCTGTTATAACATGTAGGGTATACCCGCGCTGCACACCCAGGGGGCTATTCACACCACTCACGGGGTAAGTGATGCCAAATGCATGAGGCAGCCAGTGCCACGTTGACCACTTTGGTGAAAAATTGCGCAGATGCCTCTGCGTCGTAACGTGTCGGCCTGAGGTTCTGTTCACACTTGCGCTGCGGGGCTCTGCTCAGGTTCTATTACGGTTTCCGCCTATTATGGCAGCGCTTTTCTTCTTGTCCAAATTACGGACCTGCGATGGACCCTATTGTAAGTCATTGGGGTCCGTCAATCACCGTTTGGATCCCACAGTAGATGTCGCCCTATGTCCCAGCGTGACCGTGAAGCCGTAGTGTTGATAGACCGGGCCCGTCCCTCTTGGGCGTTTTGCCACCCTGGTGCCAGTCGTTATTCCTCTGCCAGGAGAACTCATTTTTGTATGGATGGGAAATGAGTCGTCTGTCAAAGCTTCTATGTCACGCTGCAGACAGAACACCCGTCTCCGGTCGTGCCCATATCACTGCCCCGGTGTCCTCTGCTGCCCATGATAAGGACAAGGTACCCAGCTTTTCCAGAATCCTCATCCCAACTTTCTACTATCCATCGCTCTGCACTCCTGAAGACTTTGTGCCAATGTATTAAACAGTAAGCCGCTATAGAGCCCACAGATCATCATTGTAATTGCAGAGGAAATTTATACACCATTCAGGGTGATCGGAAAGTTTGGTGACAACCCCAAGGGCACTAGGAGAAGGCCAAGATAACTTAGAAGAGGCTGAATAGAATTTCAGGATACAGTAAATACTGACACTTAAAGAGGCAGAACAGTAGGAGAAAAGGGAGCGGGGGATGCAGACAGTGCAAGTCTATATGCCATTTAGGATCTGCGGAAGCCGTCTGACAACCTCTGTGGGCATCTTCTGGTCTGTTACACTGGGAGATGGCCCGGTGTATGTCTATACTTTCTGTTTACCGGCCTGGGGTGTAGCCATGGAGGGCAGAGGTGGCAGTGATTACGATCTCCCCTCCTGGGGGCCCACAAGTAAGTGATCAGCAGATCCGTATGCAGCAGGCACAACCACCCTGTATCTCTGAGATGGCTACAATGTATCTGTCCCTGATACCCGTGTATCGTCCTGTGCCCGCCTGCTTGTGGTGGAGCCTGCTTGTGGTGGAGCCTGGTTGTGGTGGAGCCTGCTGGTGATGGAGCCTGCTGGTGGTGGAGCCTGCTGGTGGTGGAGCCTGCTGGTGGTGGCGCCTGCTGGTGGTGGAGCCTGCTGGTGGTGGAGCCTGCTGGTGGTGGAGCCTGCAGGTGGTGGAGCCTGCAGGTGGTGGAGCCTGCTCGTGCTGGAGCCTGGTTGTGGTGGAGCCTGCTGGTGGTGGAGCCTGCAGGTGGTGGAGCCTGCAGGTGGTGGAGCCTGCAGGTGGTGGAGCCTGCTCGTGCTGGAGCCTGCTCGTGCTGGAGCCTGCTGGTGGTGGAGCCTGCTCGTGCTGGAGCCTGCTGGTGGTGGAGCCTGCTGGTGGTGGAGCCTGCAGGTGGTGGAGCCTGCAGGTGGTGGAGCCTGCAGGTGGTGGAGCCTGCTCGTGCTGGAGCCTGGTTGTGGTGGAGCCTGCTGGTGGTGGAGCCTGCAGGTGGTGGAGCCTGCTCGTGCTGGAGCCTGGTTGTGGTGGAGCCTGCTGGTGGTGGAGCCTGCTGGTGGTGGAGCCTGCAGGTGGTGGAGCCTGCAGGTGGTGGAGCCTGCTCGTGCTGGAGCCTGGTTGTGGTGGAGCCTGCTCGTGCTGGAGCCTGCTGGTGGTGGAGCCTGCTCGTGCTGGAGCCTGGTTGTGGTGGAGCCTGCAGGTGGTGGAGCCTGCAGGTGGTGGAGCCTGCAGGTGGTGGAGCCTGCTCGTGCTGGAGCCTGGTTGTGGTGGAGCCTGCTGGTGGTGGAGCCTGCTCGTGCTGGAGCCTGGTTGTGGTGGAGCCTGCTCGTGGCGCCTGGTTGTGGTGGAGCCTGGCTGTGGTGGCGCCTGCTCGCGGTGGAGCCTGGTTGTGGTGGCGCCTGCTCGTGGTGGCGCCTGCTGGTGGTGGAGCCTGCTGGTGGTGGAGCCTGCTGGTGGTGGAGCCTGCTCGTGCTGGAGCCTGGTTGTGGTGGAGCATGCTCGTGGTGGCGCCTGGTTGTGGTGGAGCCTGGCTGTGGTGGCGCCTGCTCGCAGTGGAGCCTGGTTGTGGTGGCGCCTGCTCGCGGTGGCGCCTGCTTGAGCATCTGTCACTCCTAATCTTTGGCTGCGGCTCCCCACAGGTGAATAATTGCAGTTAACACCTTCAGTGCTGGGTGTTAGTCTGGGGCATGGGTGTTACAGGGCGAGGTGATAAAGCGCTTTATTGTACATAAAATCGCTGTGAAGTCATGAAGCGGTGGCGCGCCGTTTTACACTAATGGGGTAAGAGTGTGTGCCAGCCATCTAATCTCTGTGAGCAAAGGCAGCTACACTGTGCAGCTAGACTGGCACCAGAGACTGTACCATGCAACAAGACTGGCATAATGGGTAGAGGATCTATAGAATGCAACAAGACTGGCATCAGGGGCAGAGTCTGTTATGGGGGAACTGTGGTTGTCCCTTTTTTGGAGGCATCTGGAGCTGTCTCTGTTATGAGGCTCTGTAGCTAGTACTCCTATGGGGCAGTGTGGTTGTTTTGGGGGTACCAGTGACTGTATATAGTTTCCTGGGGGCTGTGACTGTATTTGGGAGACTGTTACTGTTTTGGGGTTTCTGTGGTTTTCACAATTATGGGGTACTGTGCAAAGGTATGGTTTATAGAGGCTCAGTGACTTTGCCTAGCAGCTTTATGGCGGTGCACTGTATTATGGCGGTGACTGTTATGGGGTGCTATTGTAATGAGGACGATGTGCCCGAAAATGTGTGTATTCTAGGGGAATTCTAGTGATGTTAGTGAGGTTTACATTGACCGGATCTACTCCACCTGCTCTAGTAGCTCTATAAACCCATTGTCATACACCCTATTAGTGAAATGTGGGATATCGGTGGGGGGGGGGGGTCCTCTGTTCAGGATCCTCATCTCTTGGTCAGAGTGGGGAGCGGTTACATAGAGCGTCTCTCTCTGGAGGACCTCTCTTGTATTACACAGACCGCACTTTGATATGAATGGACACTGTGTGATGCTTCATTTCTCCTGCAGTGGCGCTGCAGGAAATTGAACACTTACTGCCAGGTATACCACAATTACAGCTGATCGCTGGGGGTCCCAGCAGGGAGAGACTTTGTGATCAGTTTATTGTTAAGGAACCCTTCTAACAAGTAGGGATTGTCCAAAGCAGAGAACCCCTTTAACCACCTAACAGTTTATCGACTCTAGCGGTGATCTGTCCTAGAGCAGCTTGAGGTTGGAGCTGCATATACTGTACTTGCAACCCGCTTTTTAGCCTGTGTGGAGATGAAGAGCGGGACCAGTGGGGGATTTGCAGACGACATGCAGGGAGAGGAGAGGGATCTGTGATTCTCCTGTCCCTGTATGACTCCAGATGACTCCAGGCGAGGTATAACACGGACTTGCTATTTGATTGTAACAGAAAAGAGGAGCAGGGCAGTTTATTGGCTCCACGACCTGACCGTTTAACCTCTTGGATGCCGGATCTACAGTATAGA